>NC_041331.1:41991421-42086421 GCF_004354835.1 Perca flavescens
AGGAGAAACCAGATGGAGCAGGAGAAACCAGATGGAGCAGGGGAAACCAGATGGAGCAGGAGAAACCAGAGGGAGCAGGGGAAACCAGATGGAGCAGGAGAAACCAGATGGAGCAGGAGAAACCAGAGGGAGCAGGGGAAACCAGATGGAGCATGAGAAACCAGATGGAGCAGGAGAAACCAGAGGGAGCAGGGGAAACCAGATGGAGCAGGAGAAACCAGATGGAGCAGGAGAAACCAGATGGAGCAGGGGAAACCAGATGGAGCAGGGGAAACCAGATGGAGCAGGAGAAACCAGATGGAGCAGGGGAAACCAGATGGAGCAGGGGAAACCAGATGGAGCAGGGGAAACCAGATGGAGGGGTACCAGCCGCCCGCTGGTGTCTCTGGATGCGCCTCTTGGTTCGGCGGTCTTGGCTGATTTGGTGTATCTGATAGACTACTTTAGCACAGGTAACCTGCCAGGCTGATCTATCAAGTGCCAGAGATTCAAGCTGCGTGAGAGGGATGTTCGCTCGCTGGTGTAGTCCGTAAAACGCCGCTTTTGCCCTCCGGCGGAGCGTTTAGCGCCCATTAGTTGACTGTAGAGGACTTGACGGGGCAGGCGGTGTTCAGGCATGCGTATGGTGTGCCCTATCCAGCGCAGATGTTTTTTGGCCACTGCTGCTTCCATACAAATTAAGTCAGTGTTGCTGAGAATGTCTGTATGGGGGATTCGATCTTCCCAGGACAAGCTGAGGATCTTCTGTAGGCAGCGGATATGGAAAGCCTCTAGGTTGGTAATGTGCTGGCGGTATGGGGTCCAAGACTCTGCCCCATAAAGCAGAGTGGAGAGACATACCGCGTTGTAAACAGCCACCTTGGATCTCATCTTCAGGTTAAGGTTTCCAAAAACCCTGCTGCGTAGGCGACCGAAAGATGATGAGGCTTTATTTATCCGGGTGTGTACTTCTGGGTCAAGGGAGCAACATGAGGACAAAGTGGAGCCGAGGTAAGTAAAGTGGTCCACTGTTTTAAGTGGAACACCATTTATGTGAAAACTGGGGGGTGTGGGGGCGGGGGTAGTGAGATGGGACATGACCTCGGTTTTTTGAGTGTTTACCTATAGGCCAAAGGATTGGTACAGACTGGATATTGTGTTAAGAGCGTGCTGCATAGAGTCCGGGCTGTGAGCTAGGACGGCACAGTCATCAGCATACTATGAGCTTGCACATAGGTAAGGATTTGGGTGAGGGTGTGGGTGCGCAGACCACACTCCCACCATGTCCTTGGCAGGTCTGGGTCAGGATCCAGTGGCATGGAGACCACGACGACTGGGGACCCAGCACTGCTGCAGCCTTGATCCGCCTTCCCAGCCATTGTGATGCTCCACTTAGGTCAGCCATCATCCTCCGCCTGTTCCGCCGTTGAGGACTTGTGTCCTTTTTTTTCAGGGTGTGCTCCCTTAGCCTTTGCCTCTGTAGACTACTCCACAAGGCAGTGGGACTATTTACCCATAGCTGGGGCAGTGGTTGGCGGGTGCCAGGGCATGTTCCACTACTTGGTGGGCCTGCACACCGCGCCTCTGGGGCCCACTGCTGCTCCGAGATCCCCTACAGTTCAGCCTGGGTCCGCTAGGGCCCAGTTACCGTGTGTGGCCGCGAGGAGGCACTGTAGGAGTATTGGTGGTGGAGAGGCTATGTACCGACAGGAAGAGACTCACGCACTCTGCTCTTCTTTTTGCCCCTTGCACAAGGGTTAGTCGGTGGCAGTAGCTGTAAGCAGAATGTAGCAAGCAGAAGCAGCAGCATGCAACATGCAGTAACTACTAAGCGGCTAAACTACAGGCACTACTATCCCAGTACTACTGCACTGACGCATCACACACACCCTGTGCGGATACACACACACACACACACACACACACACACACACACACACACACACACACACACACACACACACACACACACACACACACACACAGATGGACACAGACACACACACACAAAAAGACACACACACACACACACACACACAGATGGACACAGACACACACACAAACAGACACACACACACACTCACACACACGCACACACACACACACACACACACACACACACACAAACGGACACAGACACACACAAACGGACACAGACACACAACACACACACACACACACACACACACACACACACACAATTTAAGCGTTAAAGAGTTGAATGAATGGATCTCATATAATGATAGCAGCAGCAGCAGCAGTTTAATTTGCCGTATTCTGCCTGTAGAGTCTTCTGGAAACTTGATTTTTCGTTTTTTTATAAAAATACTTAACAATACATAAAAAAACCAACTGTCTTTATTTTCTACGACTAAAAGAGGATGAGTAAACATGACCTTGCCTCCCCCCTTGTAACAGAACGTAACCCTTAGTTGTGACAGCTGAGATCTGAACACAGCTTGATGTCTTTATAGTCCAACACATAACGTCTCTACAGACAGAAAGCCTTCAAACGTATATCTGATCTCTGTGGTCTGATCTCTGTGCTTTGATGTTAAGTACAGGCCAAAAGTTTGGACACACCTTCTCATTCAATGAGTTTCCTTTTTATTTTCATGACTATTTACATTGTAGATTCACACTGAAGGCATCACAACTATGAATGAACACATATGGAATTATGTACTTAACAAAAAAGTGTGAAATAACTGAAAACATGTCTTATATTTTAGATTCTTCAAAGTAGCCACCCTTTGCTTTTTTTATTAATAAGGGAAATAATTCCACTAATGAACCCTGACAAGGCACACCTGTGAAGGTAAAACCATTTCAGGTGACTACCTCATGAAGCTCATTGAGAGAACACCAAGGGTTTGCAGAGTTATCAAAACAAGCAAAGGGTGGCTACTTTGAAGAATCTAAAATATAAGACATGTTTTCAGTTATTTCACACTTTTTTGTTAAGTACATAATTCCATATGTGTTCATTCATAGTTTTGATGCCTTCAGTGAGAATCTACAATGTTAATAGTCATGAAGATAAAGAAACACATTGAATGAGAAGGTGTGTCCAAACTTTTGGCCTGTACTGTAGGTGCCGTCTTGTACGGTACATGGAACCTGTAAAGAAAACGTTAGCTCATAAATATTCGTCTTTGTCCCCCTTTTGTTCTCTGTGTCTCTGTGATGTCGTCTCGTTAAGGATCAAAGCCGAACGTGTCCGTCTCGTCTGCGTCCTCCAGGACGTCCAGCCGTCCCTCCGATGGTTTAATCCTCCTATTGTCTGTCTGTCGGAGGCATGTTGGATCATTACAGCTCATTGTGCTCCTCCTCAGGAGCCCGGCCTCCTGCTGTGTGTGTGTGTGTGAGAGTGTGTGTGTGTGTGTGTGTGTGTGAGAGTGTGTCTCTGTGTGTGTGTGTGTGTGTGTGTGTGTGTGTGCATCATTTCATATCTCATTAAAATGAGATCAGACGGTGACAATTACAGATCATTAACACACGCATTAACACACGCTGTAACTGATACTGATTAAGACACAAACACACACACACACACACACACACACACACACACACACACACACACACACACACACACACACACACACACACACACACACACACACACACTAATGTTCCCATCTCACTCCGTACAATTTATCCAGCTTGTAAACCGATTTGCTACCTATTAACAAAAAGGTTACTACAGGGCACTGCTCTCTTGTTGTTTGTTCTTAAAGCCCATGTTGCAGGGTTTATTTTCTAACGAATTTGTGCAATTTGCTTGCTGGTAATAAACATTTAAACTGTTACCCAACAACATCAGATACATGTGATGCATGGATATCACAAAACGGAATAAAATACGAAAAAGTAGTACTATTTTACACATAGACAGTATATAAGAATGGACCAATAGACCCCGTGTCTCTGGTCTGAGACCAGTGAAGGATATCAGAAGTCTCTTTCCCGGTGCTGGCTGAGTGTTACTGAGCAGCCTCCAACTGAGCTTGAAGACGTAGATGTGACGTGAGCAACCTGTCTGAAAGTGTGAAGTCTTCTGGTAGCTGTGAGAGAGAAATCTCAATCATTCCCAATCTTACAGAGACGGAGAGTGTAGGTATGTGTAAGGAGATAACATAGACACAGGCTAATTATTGATCACTAACATGCTAGTTAACATTATTAATTACTGATCACTAACATGCTAGTTAACATTAGTTATTACCTAGGAACTGTCAGGGCACGCCCTCATACTCTGCTTCTGACTGGCTAGTAGTCCTTACCTAGGTACTGAGCATGTGCGACCCCCAACAAAGATGGAACAGAAGTAGAGATGTCTCACTCTGTAGCTAAAACAGAGAGCTCAACACACACGGTGAAAAGAGGAGCTGCAGCAATGTGCAGTACAACAAAAAAGAGTTTTCTGAAAACTAAACAACATAAACCTATTCTGGTACAACCTCTAAATACAATTATGAACCTGAAGATGAGCATAAAATGAGCACTTTAAGGAAGCCTGCACGTTGTAGCAGTTTAAAACCTGATTTAGATCTAAATCATGTGTTCTTTAAACCGTTAAAGTAAATAACCAATAATTACATATCTACATCTATCTACTAGTGTTCTTTTACGATACTGAGAAACATTTCAACATTTCTTAGCACACTTCCAGCGTTGAGCAGTCACAAAGTGCTGCTCTTAAAAAGGCGATGACGCTGCATTTTACCGTTAACAGTTTTCATATGAGTGGCTCGCCTCTCATCAGATTATATGAGCTGTTATGCTATTAACATAAAAAGTAGCGTTAGGGAAAAGCTTGGCATGACAGCAAGGACTGACAGGCTCTCTGAAGCCCCACACACACAGAAAGCTTCACAAACAAGTGTCAACAAACACACCTGTTGGTGGCAGTGGCTACACACACACACACACACACACACACACACACACACACACACACACACACACACACACACACACACAGACACAGACACACAGACACAGACAGACACAAACACACACACACACACACAGACAGACACAGACAGACACACACACACACACACACACACACACAGACACACACACAGACAGACAAAGACACAGAAAGACACACACACAGAAAGACACAGACACACAGACAGACACATACACACACACACACACACACACACACACACACACACACACACACAGACACACACACAGACAGACAAAGACACAGACAGACACACACACAGAAAGACACAGACACACAGACAGACACATACACACACACACACACACACACACACACACACACACACAGCTCTCAGATGTACGATGAAAAGCAGGTGTCTGTGAGGTGGGTTCAGTCAGTAATCTCCTATGTGCACCGGTGGATTAATGGCCTCATAAACCGCTCGTCAGACAGATATAAGATGCGAGATGCCAGTGATGCTTCCATCTGTGCACCGCTTCAGGAAAAGTCATTATAATTTGTATTAAAGTTAAAATTCTAACCCTGGTTTTGGTACCATTTTCTAAACATTTGCATTCTGTAGTTGCTCCTATGCAGCAGTGTTGACTGTTTCGGGTCAACACCGAAAGGAAAGCTCATTGTGGGACTGGCTCTGGTGGCTGTAATTCTGGGAAAGAGACTTCAGATACAGTATTAGGGGACCACTAAGGTCTATATAAAAGAGACTTCAGATACAGTATTAGGGGACCACTAAGGTCTATATAAAAGAGACTTCAGATACAGTATTAGGGGACCACTAAGGTCTATATAAAAGAGACTTCAGATACAGTATTAGGGGACCACTAAGGTCTATATAAAAGAGACTTCAGATACAGTATTAGGGGACCACTAAGGTCTATATAAAAGAGACTTCAGATACAGTATTAGGGACCACTAAGGTCTATATAAAAGAGACTTCAGATACAGTATTAGGGGACCACTAAGGTCTATATAAAAGAGACTTCAGATACAGTATTAGGGGACCACTAAGGTCTATATAAAAGAGACTTCAGATACAGTATTAGACTTCAGATACAGGGGACCACTAAGTATTCTATATAAAAGAGACTTCAGATACAGTATTAGGGGACCACTAAGGTCTATATAAAAGAGACTTCAGATACAGTATTAGGGGACCACTAAGGTCTATATAAAAGAGACTTCAGATACAGTATTAGGGGACCACTAAGGTCTATATAAAAGAGACTTCAGATACAGTATTAGGGGACCACTAAGGTCTATATAAAAGAGACTTCAGATACAGTATTAGGGGACCATTATTAGGGAATGTTCTCTAAAGGTTGCAACATTAACCTAACCCAACCTTCATTGAACGTTCCTGCAACTAAAAACGAATGTTCCCAGAACGTTCTGGGAACCAAAAATTGTTAACTGGGACATTGGACAATGAGAATCACGATCAAGAGCCAAAAAATAAATAAAAACGTCAAAAAAAGTGACAAAGAAACTAGGTTGGGGCAAAATTCATTGTGAACCTAAATTGATATGCGGGCCTGATCAATATCTGCGAGGGGCCAGGATTCGGCCCGCGGGCCTCGAGTTTGACGCGTGCATAGAGGGTAGGATTAATGGTTTGAAGTAGAGTGCGGATCGGGGCCCGAGTCCGACAGGCATTAAGATATTTCTGTCCTAGTCCGACCCAGTTAAAATCTCATTTTTTTCTCATACTAATGACACATGTACATGTGTTTGGGTGGAAAGCTTTTATTAAGCAGCTGTAGGAAGGCATTGGGAAATGTCAACAGATGAGGTCATCAGCTCATAACACAGGCGCGCACCCACATAATAAATTGTTTTAAATTTAAAATGTTCAATGCCTTATACCTCTAGTTTGAAAGACTGGTTGGGATATTGCGATGAGTCTTTCTGATAAACAGCAATACTTCTGGTAGTACTGTGTGAAGAATGTTTGCACTCGATGACTATCATTTTTTCTATAGAAATGTTGTTTGAGATAAAAAGACTTTCGTCTTCAAGAGGTCACTTTAAATTCACTCCCAGCTACTCCCAGCAGTCTTCAGAGTTATTAATATCACTCTTTATTCATATCCTCATTAAAATTCTTGCCGTTAACACACAAAATGAGCCAGAAGGCTGTAAAGTTTATCAGGTGCAGCCTCTGTTATTCTGCTGTTATCTTCCTTATATCACATTATAGAGCTAAAAAACACACGAGTGAGAGAACAGATGTCCTATTTGCAAAAAGGAGTAAAAAAGTTGCAATGTTAGTGGAACATTAGTGGAATGTTCTCTAAAGGTTGTAACGTTAGGGAAACGTTCTCTAAAGGTTGCAACGTTAGTGGAACATTAGTGGAATGTTCTTTGAAGGTTGTAAAGTTAGGGAAACGTTCTCTAAAGGTTGCAAAGTTAGGGGAATATTAGTGGAATGTTCTCTGAAGGTTGTAATGTTAGGTAAACGTTCTCTAAAGGTTGCAACGTTAGGGGAACATTAGTGGAATGTTCTCTGAAGGTTGCAACGTTAGGGGAACATTAGTGGAATGTTCTCTGAAGGTTGCAACGTTAGGGGAACATTAGTGGAATGTTCTCTGAAGGTTGTAAAGTTAGGGAAACGTTCTCTAAAGGTTGCAACGTTAGGGGAACATTAGTGGAATGTTCTCTGAAGGTTATAAAGTTAGGGAAACGTTCTCTAAAGGTTGCAACGTTAGGGGAACATTAGTGGAATGTTCTCTGAAGGTTGTAACGTTAGGGAAACGTTCTCTAAAGGTTGCAACGTTAGGGGAACATTAGTGGAATGTTCTCTGAAGGTTGTAACGTTAGGGAAACGTTCTCTAAAGGTTGCAACGTTAGGGGAACATTAGTGGAATGTTCTCTGAAGGTTGTAACGTTAGGGAAACGTTCTTTAAAAGTTGCAACGTTAGGGGAACATTAATCGCGATCAAGAGCTAAAAAATAAATAAAAATGTCAGAAAAAGTGACACACAGTGATGCAGATGTCCTATTAGCAAAAAGGAGTAAGAAGTTCCTTTTTTAAAGCAGTGCAACACACAGATAGGAGGGGGATACTTCTCTGTGTGTGTACATCAGATGTTTGTGTGTTGACTTCTCGCTGTCTCGTGCACGGGTCTGAACACAGGAGGACATTTATTTGCCCGGTTATCCGTGAGTCCGACCTGTCAGTCCGTGCGCGCTCAGGCCCAACGCTGCAGCGTCTCAGGCAGGTATGTTGGCTCTCTCTCCCCTCGGGGGCTTTAACTTGTTTTGACAGGAATGACAAATGGCGATGCTCTTCTGTCAGACTCAAATAGCAGCACACACAACTTCAGAAACGGTCTGCTGCAAACACCGTCAACACACATATACATACACACACACACACACACACACACACACACACACACACACACACACACACAAAGAAACTGACACACACAAAGACACAGAGATACACACACACACACACACACACAGATATACACACACACACACACACACACACACACAACACACACACAGAGACACACACACACACACACACACACACACAACAAACACAACACACACACACACACACACACACACACACACACACACACACACACACACACACACACAAAGAAACTGACACACACAAAGACACAGAGATACACACACACACACACACACACACACACAGATATACACACACACACACAAAGACACACACAGAGATACACACACACACACACACACACACACACACACACACACACACACACACACACACACACACACACACACAGACACAGACACACACACACACAAACACACAAACACACAGACACACACACACACACACACACACAAACACACAGACACACACAAAGAAACAGACACACACACACACACACACACACTCACACAGAAACAGACACAGAGAACACAGAGACACAGAGAAACAGACACACAAAAAACACACACACACACACACACACAAAATAAACAATTCAATTTCAATTCAATTTCAATTCAATTTTATTTATAGTATCAAATCATAACAAAAGTTATCTCGAGACACTTTACAGATAGAGTAGGTCTAGACCACACTCTATAAATTCCAAAAGCCCAACAATTACAGTAATTCCCTCAAGAGCAAGCATTAGCAGTGGCTATTGCGACAGTGGCAAGAAAAAACTCCCTTTTAGGAAGAAACCTCGGCAGACCCAGACTCTTGGTAGGCGGTGTCTGACGGGGCCGGTTGGGGGTGTGATGAACAGTGGTGATAACAGTCACATTAGAAGTCACATTGACTTTGAAGGTTATCGTGGAAGTTCATGTCATAGCAGGGCACATCGTGTCATACTGAGTAGTGCAGTCTCCTATACCGGATCCTGACTACTCTGTGCGTATGAACATCACAGCAGGGCGTTGCGGGATGTAACGCGGGCGCTGCAGAGCACGGGGAGGCTGCGGATGCAGCAGGACGCAGCAGGATGCAGCCGGGAATGCAGAGAATCGCAGAGCATAGCTCTGCGAAGAAGAAATATAAGGACTCGGGGAGTAAACTCCCCAGAGCTAGATTAGTAACAAGCATTTCTGGGACCGGATGCATACAAAAGTAACAAGTAGAGATGAGAGAGCAGCTCAGTGTGTCTTAGGGAGGAACAGCCTCCCCGGCAGTCTAGAATTGTAATAGCATAACTTAAGAGAGGCAGGTTAAAGAGAGGTGCCTGGTCGGGCTAGAACTCCCCCCCCAACCGGGTCGGGCTGTACTGGACCGCCTCCCTCTACTCTCGCTCGATTATTAATTATACAGTATAGAAAAAAACTGATGACTACGAGGAGAAGCAGTGGGCCGGGTTAGGTGGACGCTTCAACTCCTCGTCCCTAACTATAAGCTTTATCAAAGAGGAGGGTTTTCAGTTTACTCCTAAATGTGGTAACGGTGTCTGCCTCTCAAACCCGACTGGGAGCTGGTTCCATAATACTGGAGCCTGATAGCTGAAGGCCCTGGCCCCCAGTCTACTTCCAGAGACTCTAGGAACCATAAGTAGCCCCGCATTCTGGGAGCGCAGTGCTCTAGTGGGACAATAAGGTACTATGAGCTCTTCTAAGTATGATGGTGCTTGACCATTTAGAGCTTTGTAAGTCAGGAGGAGGATTTTAAATTCAATCCTATATTTCACTGGAAGCCAATGCAGAGAAGCTAATACAGGAGAAATATGATCTCTTCTCTTAGTTCTCGTCAGAACACGTGCTGCAGCATTCTGGATCAGTTGGAGAGTCTTAATGGACTTATTTGGGCAACCTGATAATAAGGAATTGCAGTAATCTAGTCTAGAAGTAACGAATGCATGGACTAGTTTTTCAGCATCGTTTTGAGACAGGATATTCCTAATTTTGACAATGTTACGAAGATGGAAAAAGGCTATTCTTGAGGTTTGTTTTAAGTGGGCGTTGAAGGATATATCCTGATCAAAAATAACTCCTAGATTTCTGACAGTAGTGCTGGAGGCCAGGGTAATACTATCCAGAGTAACTATATCTTTCGAAAACGAAGTTCGGCGGTGCGTTGGTCCTATCACAATAACTTCAGTTTTGTCTGAGTTTAACATCAGGAAATTGTGGGTCATCCAGGATTTTATATCCTCAATACACGTTTGAAGTCTTGCTAACTGACCACTTTCATCTGGCTTAATTAACAGATATAATTGGGTATCGTCTGCGTAACAGTGATAGTTAATCGAGTGTTTCCTAATAATATTACCTAGAGGAAGCATATATAAGGAAAATAGAATTGGTCCAAGCACTGAGCCTTGAGGAACGCCATGGCTAACTTTAGCGTGCTTGGAGGGTTTATCATTAACATTAACAAACTGGGATCGTTCAGAGAAATAGGACTTAAACCAGCTTAGTGCGATTCCTTTAATGCCAACTAAGTGTTCCAGTCTCTGTAACAGGATAGTATGGTCAATAGTGTCAAATGCAGCACTAAGATCTAGTAGAACAAGAATGGAGACAAGTCCTTTGTCTGCAGCAGTTAGAAGGTCGTTAGTAATTTTCACCAGTGCCGTCTCTGTGCTATGATTCTTTCTAAATCCTGATTGAAAATCATCAAATAGACTGTTGCTATGTAGAAAATCACATAACTGATTAGCAACCACCTTCTCAAGGATCTTGGATAGAAAGGGAAGGTTAGATATAGGTCTATAGTTTGCTAAGACCTCAGGATCTAGGGTGGGTTTTTTCAGAAGAGGTTTTATCACAGCAATTTTAAATGACTGCGGTACATAACCTGTTAGTAAGGACATGTTGATCATATCTAATAATGAAGTGTTTACCACGGGTAACGCTTCTTTGAGTAGCCTCGTTGGGATGGGGTCTAAGAGACAGGTAGACGGCTTAGCTGAGGATATCTTTAACATTAATTGTTGAAGGTCTATAGGATAAAAAGCAGTCCAAGTATATGTCGGGAGTCGTCGTTCTTTCTAGCGGTCCTGCATTTAAAGATGAACTGTTAGAAGTTAAGGGCAAAAGGTGTTGAATTTTATCTCTAATTGTTATAATTTTATCATTAAAGAAGCTCATGAAGTCATCACTACTCAGAGCTAGAGGAATAGATGGCTCAGTAGAGCTGTGGCTATCTGTCAGCCTGGCTACAGTGCTGAAAAGAAACCTTGGGTTGTTCTTGTTTTCTTCTATTAATGATGAGTAATAGTCTGATCTGGCCTTTCTTAGGGCCTTCCTATAGGTTTTCAGACTGTCTTGCCATTCCAAACGGGATTCCTCCACTTTGGTGGAGCGCCACTTACTTTCGATGTTTCGTGAGATTTGTTTTAATTTGCGAGTTTGGGAGTTATACCAAGGAGCTAATTTCCTTTGCTTTATCGTCTTCTTTTTGAGAGGAGCGCCAGAGTCTAAGGTCGTCCGTAGGCAAGTCGTAGCACCGTCTACAAATGTATCAATTTGAGAGGGACTGAGGTTAACATAGAGGTCCTCTGTTATGTTAAGGCAAGACATAGACTGGAATGCTGTAGGAATATTTTCCTTAAATTTAGCTATAGCACTGTCAGATAGGCATCTAGTGTAGAAGCTGCTATCTGGTTTAGTATGGTCAGGTAGCAAGAATTCAAAAGTAATTAAAAATGATCTGATAATACCAGATTCTGCGGAAATATTATTAAATCCTCAATTTCAATACCATATGCCAGCACAAGGTCGAGGGTGTGGTTAAAACAGTGCGTCGCCTTGTGCACACTCTGACTGAAACCGATTGAATCCAGTAATGAGTTGAAAGCAGTAGTAAGGCTATTGCTGTCAACGTCCACATGGATATTAAAATCACCAACAATAAGTACTTTGTCTGATTTAAGGACTACACATGATAAAAACTCTGAGAATTCGGATAAAAATTCAGAATACGGACCTGGAGCTCGGTAGACAACAACAAATATAATTGGCTGTACTGATTTCCGTGTTGGATGTTGAAGATTAAGAACAAGGCTTTCAAAAGAGTTATAATTTAGTTTGGGTTTAGGGTTAATTAACAGGCTTGAATCAAATATGGCTGCAACTCCCCTCCTCGGCCTGAGCCTCTAGGAATTTGAGTATTAATATGACTGGGAGGGGTGGCTTCATTTAGACTAACATATTCTTCATGGCCCAGCCAGGTTTCAGTAAGACAGAATAGATCAATTTGATTATCAGATATCAATTCATTTACGAGTACTGCTTTAGAAGACAAAGATCTGATATTTAGTAATCCACATCTAATTTTCCTATCCTTTTCTATCATTGCTGTGGTAGTTTTAATTCCAATTAGGTTGTTAAGTGTTGCCTCTCTATTCACCACTTTGTGTGGTCTGTTGTTGATAATTACTGGAATAGTACTAGTACCACATGTTACTGGAGTAATACTAGTACTACATGTTATCCTACAGAAAACATTTTCAGATCCATCCACTTGTATAGTGCTATCAGGATCAATACCTGGGGGACATGAATCTGTGATATTTTCAACATAATGTCAATACTTGCCTTCTGTCAGTGTGGTCGTTATGTTGTCAGATAGACAGTCTGGACCATCTCTCCGCACCCTTCCTGTAGGTAGGTAGAGGCCCAGAGATGACAATCCGCTTACCTGTGCCCATCAGGGTGGTGATGAGAGTGGTGAAGTCTTCCTGGAGTGCTATTGACCGTCTCTCTCTGATGTTGTTTGTGCCCACATGCACGATGATGTTGTCGACCTTGGAGTGGCGGGCGAGGATGCCGGGAAGTTTGTGCTGGATGTCACAGACCTTGGCACCGGGGAAGCAGTAGACCTTGGAGGGACCGCTGGGTAAAGGGGGAATGTGGAGATCCCTTACCATGGAGCTTCCGATGACCAGCGTGGAGATTGATGAGTCCGAGGGGAGAGTCCGCCCTCAATGGGCGCGTCGACTGTGTGGATGGACCAGGATGAGCTGCGTGGGGACGTGGCAGAGAAGGGAACTCCTCGTCGTTCGTCAGAATGCTGTAGCGGTTTTCTAGTCGTAGGGGTTGGGCTGGGGCTGAGCGTTGTCCTGACCGCCTGCTCTGGTGCTTGCTTACACGCCATGGCTCAGGCTGGTGTGGAGTGGAGCTGGTCAGCAGAGCTGGCTGGGTCCTCGGCAGAAGCCGAGGAGAGACAGCAGGGACAGAGGTTGTATTAGTGTGGGGTGGGGTGAGAGTATTGCAGGGCACAGTGGAATCAAAACATCCATCAGTGTGTGTGTGGGGGGAACTTCCAATGATAATGGAGTCGAGGAACTCTTCACTTGCCTTGATCTGGAGGAGAGTCGATATTCTGGCTTCAAGTTCCACTATCTTCTGGCTGAAAAGGTGGCACGAGTCGCAGCCAGGTGAACAGCTGAGGGGGGGCATCGTGTAGCTTGCTAGTTTAGCTAGTAGCAACGTTGATGGAGGCCTTCTCCTAAAACCTAAAAACCTTCACAAGTCGAAATACAATGCAAGTGCTCCTGCTTGTGTTTAGCAAGCAGTGGATAGCCCGTTACTGCTACCAAAATATACAATAGATTTCCCAGGAGGCAAAATCCTGAGTGGTTCGTTTTAACTCCCGCTAGCAGGTAGGCTAACTAGCCGTTAGCACAACAAATACCTAGACGTTAGCAAACGGAGCGGAGGAAAGTTTTGCAAACAACGGAGAAACTGCGGCCAGACAGGTCCGGTTAAAATACAGCGAAACGGTGTAATTAGTGACTGTATTTCGTTGTGGAGGACTTTAAATCGCGAGACGTTAAGCGTCTGCCGTTGTCGTCTGCAACAAGAAACAGGAAGTCAGGCGGAAACTGGAGTGTCGTTCACAATACTCACCTGTCCTTCGAAAGATGAGAGTGGAGGGATGTTTAACAGCATAACTATAACCGCGTAACTAAGAGAGACAGGTCATAAGGAGAGGTAGCCTGTTCGGGCTTAGAACTCTCCCCCTGCCGGATCGGGCTTGGCTGGCCTGTCTCCCTCTACTTTGTTATGTATTATTAATCTAACAATTATGAAGAGAGGCAGGTGGGCCAGTTAGGTGAACACTGCAACTCCTCACTCCCTAACTATAAGCTTTATCAAATAGTTCACACTCGTTCACACTCACTCGACATTCCCGTCGACTGCTGTCGCTTGTGGATCGAAATGTTGTGGGCGGGGCTCTAACACAACCAGTGTTTGAAATTACTCAGACACACACACACACACACACGCGCACAAAGAAACAGACACACACACACACACACACACACACTCACACAGAAACAGACACAGAGAACACAGAGAAACAGACACACAAAAACACACACACACACACACAAAAATAAACAGACACACACACACACACACACACACACACACACACACATACTCACACAGAAACAGACACAGAGAACACAGAGAAACAGACACACAAAAACACACACACACATACAAAAACACACAGACACACACACAAAGAAACAGACACACACACACTCACACAGAAACAGACACAGAGAACACAGAGATACAGAGAAACAGACACACAGAAAACACACACACACACACACACACAAAAATAAACAGACACACACACACACACACACACACACACACACACACACACACACACACACACACACACACACACACAGAAACAGACACACACACACACACACACACACACACACACACACACACACACACACACACACACACACACAAGGTGACTGTTGCTCGGGGATGCATACATCCCTCAGAAAGGCCAGTATAGTTTTCCAGAGAAACTCCATTCTGCTGCGTCTTGTTATTTCTTTCCCTAATGGACCGATGTGACGGGAATATTAAAGATGTATTTAGATAAGCTGGAAGATGTTTGTTCAGGAGAGTTTAAAAATATTTTCCGTATGTATTTTCATGACTATTTACATTGTAGATTCTCACTGAAGGCATCAAAACTATGAATGAACACATATGGAATTATGTACTTAACAAAAAAGTGTGAAATAACTGAAAACATGTCTTATATTTTAGATTCTTCAAAGTAGCCACCCTTTGCTTTTTTTAATAACTCTGCAAACCCTTGGTGTTCTCTCAATGAGCTTCATGAGGTAGTCACCTGAAATGGTTTTACCTTCACAGGTGTGCTTTGTCAGGGTTAATTAGTGGAATTATTTCCCTTATTAATAAAAAAAGCAAAGGGTGGCTACTTTGAAGAATCTAAAATATAAGACATGTTTTCAGTTATTTCACACTTTTTTGTTAAGTACATAATTCCATATGTGTTCATTCATAGTTTTGATGCCTTCAGTGAGAATCTACAATGTAAATAGTCATGAAAAGAAAAAGGAAACACATTGAATGAGAAGGTGTGTCCAAACTTTTGGCCTGTACTGTAGGACACATTAGCATGTCTGCTTCTTGTGCACCTTCGTGGGAAAGTAGTTAAAGTTTAGTAGGATCAAGAGTCTGGAAATAAACTCTTCTGGACATGTCTGTCTCTCCTCTTGGACACTTTTCACTCCCACTCCTCTTCTTGCTCTGTAATAACGCCTGAAACGTTTTAACGTGTGAGTTTCTGTGTGTGTGTGTGTGTGTGTGTGTGTGTGTGTGTGTGTGTGAGTTTCTGTGTGTGTGTGTGTGTGTCTTACACCTGGTTGCCAACACACCAGATTAGGCGCTGGGCGATATGGAGAAAATCAAATATCACGATGTCTTTGACCAAATGCCTTGATATCAATACCGCAACGATATTGTAGTGTTGACTATCGGTGCTTAAACAAAATATTTACACAATGAGATTTTAGATAAATAATCATCAGTAATTTGGATATAATGACTAAGTGGGTAAAAGGCAAATAATAGAACAGCTAGAACAGTCTGGTAAGTTCAGGAAATGACATCACTTTACTGTAATATAGCCTTTAAAACCAGGAAAAGACACTAATGTCATATTACGATATTACGATATCCAAAATTTAAGACGATATCTAGTCTCACATCACGATATCGATATAATATCGCTATATTGCCCAGCTCACCAGATTATGTTTTTATCAATGAGGAGTCCAGTGAGGTGGACATTTTGGAGGTATAGGCTGCAGCTTTTGATTCCAGCAAGATAGTACCAACCGCTCCTAAAGACCATCTCAGAGCTGGGCTATAGGTGTGTGTGTGTTTGTGTGTGTGTTATTGTGTGTGTGTGTGTGTGTGTGTGTGTGTGTGTGTGTGTGTCTGTAGGTAGTTAAATACCAACCGCTCCTAAACACCATCTCAGAGCTGGGCTATAGGTGCACACTACTAGTTTTAATATTTGGTAGCCTAGGAAACACACACAGGCTGGTAGTAAGAGGGCTGCAACAACTTCGGATGGCCAAAAAGAAACAGCTAAACAACTTGCAAAGTACTACGCCATATCTAATATTATTGGCAGCCGCCACATATGGAGGAGATGCTGCTACTTATACCCTTAAGAAGTGAGTATTGTGCTACGAATACCCTTAAGAAGTGAGTATTGTGCTACTTATACCCTTAATAAGTGAGTATTGTGCTACTTATACCCTTAAGAAGTGAGTTTTGGGCTACTTATACCCTTAAGAAGTGAGTATTGTGCTACTTATACCCTTAATAAGTGAGTATTGTGCTACTTATACCCTTAAGAAGTGAGTATTGTGCTACTTATACCCTTAAGAAGTGAGTATTGTGCTACTTATACCCTTGAGAACTGAGTATAGTGCTGCTTATACCCTTGAGAAGTGAGTATTATGCTACTTATACCCTTAAGAAGTGAGTATTGTGCTACTTATACACTTAAGAACTGAGTATTGTGCTACTTATACCCTTAAGAAGTGAGTTTTGTGCTACTTATACCCTTAAGAAGTGAGTATTGTGCTACTTATACCCTTGAGAAGTGAGAATTGTGCTACTTATACCCTTAAGAACTGATTATTGTGCTACTTATACCCTTAAGAAGTGAGTATTGTGCTACTTATATCCTTAAGAAGTGAGTATTGTGCTACTTATACCCTTAAGCACTGAGTTTTTTGCTACTTATACCCTTGAGAAGTGAGTATTGTGCTACTTATACTCTTAAGAAGTGAGTATTGTGCTACTTATACCCTTAAGAAGTGAGTTTTGTGCTACTCATACCCTTAACAAGTGAGTATTGTGCTACTTATACCCTTAAGAACTGAGTATAGTGCTACTTATACCCTTAAGAAGTGAGTATTGTGCTACTTATACCCGTAAGAAGTGAGTATTGTGCTACTTATACCCTTAAGAAGTGAGTATTGTGCTACTTATACCCTTAAGAAGTGAGTATAGTGCTACTTATACCCTTAAGAACTGAGTATTGTGCTACTTATACCCTTGAGAAGTGAGTATTGTGCTACTTATACCCTTAAGAAGTGAGTATTGTGCTACTTATACCCGTAAGAAGTGAGTATTGTGCTACTTATACCCTTAAGAAGTGAGTATTGTGCTACTTATACCCTTAAGAAGTGAGTATAGTGCTACTTATACCCTTAAGAACTGAGTATTGTGCTACTTATACCCTTGAGAAGTGAGTATTGTGCTACTTATACCCTTAAGAAGTGAGTATTGTGCTACTTATACCCTTAAGAACTGAGTATAGTGCTACTTATACCCTTAAGAAGTGAGTATTGTGCTACTTATACCCGTAAGAAGTGAGTATTGTGCTACTTATACCCTTAAGAAGTGAGTATTGTGCTACTTATACCCTTAAGAAGTGAGTATAGTGCTACTTATACCCTTAAGAACTGAGTATTGTGCTACTTATACCCTTGAGAAGTGAGTATTGTGCTACTTATACCCTTAAGAAGTGAGTATTGTGCTACAAAACTCACTTCTTAAGGGTATAAGTAGCACAAAACTAAAAACTGTGTGTGTGTGTGTGTGTGTGTGTATATGTGTGTGTCTGTGTGTCCCTGTGTGTGTGTGTGTCTGTGTATATGTGTGTCCCTGTGTGTGTGTGTGTATATGTGTGTGTCTGTGTGTCCCTGTGTGTGTGTGTGTCTGTGTATATGTGTGTGTCCCTGTGTGTGTGTGTGTGTATATGTGTGTGTCCCTGTGTGTCCCTGTGTGTGTGTGTGTGTGTGTGTGTGTATATGTGTGTGTGTGGGTGTGTGTGAGAGACTGTTTGCTGTGCAGGTCAGAAGTTGCTGTAATTCCTTGTGTAGTCACTGCCAAGACTCGCTGTTTGCTGTCAGCGTGACAGATCACTCAGCTGACTCCAGACCAGCACTTCTCCGGCAGGACACGAGTCATTTAGGTAACAAATTGGCCCGATTACTTTCCAGATTGCCGCCAAAGTTACTCTCGGTCATGAGACGACAGCGTGGGCATTTTAATAACGCCACCTGAGCTTTTGGAAAACTTCCCGTCACCAGTTTCTCCACCTCTTCTTATCCTCCCTTCCTTCCTTCCTTTCCCTCTTCCTGTTGCTGTTCTAACTCCTCTTTTATCTTAAATGATACGTATTTAATTATTGTAGTGCGGAGATGAGTGCTTAATCCATAATTCAATCTGCAGAAACTTGATTTATATCAATGAAGCAATCATTTAAAGGAGCAATGTGTAGGACTTAGGCAGAAATAGAATAATATAGTATTATAATAATAATCCTTGTTTTCATTGGTGTAGAATCACGTGAAATTATACCCAAACAAAAAAGTGTGAAATAACTGAAAACATGTCTTATATTTTAGATTCTTCAAAGTAGCCACCCTTTGTTTTTTTTAATAACTCTGCAAACCCTTGGTGTTCTCTCAATGAGCTTCATGAGGTAGTCACCTGAAATGGTTTTACCTTCACAGGTGTGCCTTGTCAGGGTTAATTAGTGGAAGTTTTTCCCTTATTAATAAAAAAGCAAATGGTGGCTACTTTGAAGAATCTAAAATATAAGACATGTTTTCAGTTATTTCACACTTTTTTGTTAAGTACATAATTCCATATGTGTTCATTCATAGTTTTGATGCCTTCAGTGAGAATCTACAATGTAAATAGTCATAAAAATAAAAAGGAAACACATTGAATGAGAAGGTGTGTCCAAACCTTTGGCCTGTACTGTATAAATATATACATATACACACATATACATACACAAACACATACAAACAACAAATTCTCATCTACGGTTAATCTCGATAAAAAGCTTTTTTTCCTCTTATTTTGACTTAAAAGTAAGTGTTTGAAGTGTGCAAGTAGGCAGTTTGAGACACAGCCAATGAGTGTGAGCCTGGTTGGGATAGTTTCTACTTCTATTTTTATTTGACACCCAAAGGCTTCATACTAATAAACCCATTTCTCACATGGCTGAATCCAGAAAGACTGTGTTCTGCACCGTTTCTGCCAACGCTGTACAACTGTGAAAGGAGGGAGTTAAAGTTCGCCACAGCAACTCTGCCCCCTGCTGTGCTTTCATTATCAGCTGATAGAGATTTAGCGGCATACCTGCGGCCTCATGCTTCGCCTGAACCTTGTCTAACCGGGTTTCTCTGCTCTTGCTGCTTTGTAACGAGTGGCATGCGGCCACGGCGAAATGGGAGCACAGTCAGAGATCCCTCGCTGTGTTACATTTCACCCCAAAAAGCCTATTCACACAAAAATAACACCTTTGTTATGTCTTGGTATCTTTAAAGGTCCTATGATATGGTGCTTTTTGGATGCTTTTATGTAAGCCTTAGTGGTCCCCTAATACTGTATCTGAAGTCTCTTTTATATAGACCTTAGTGGTCCCCTAATACTGTATCTGAAGTCTCTTTTATATAGACCTTAGTGGTCCCCTAATACTGTATCTGAAGTCTCTTTTATATAGACCTTAGTGGTCCCCTAATACTGTATCTGAAGTCTCTTTTATATAGACCTTAGTGGTCCCCTAATACTGTATCTGAAGTCTCTTTTATATAGACCTTAGTGGTCCCCTAATACTGTATCTGAAGTCTCTTTTATATAGAACTTAGTGGTCCCCTAATACTGTATCTGAAGTCTCTTTTATATAGACCTCAGTGGTCCCCTAATACTGTATCTGAAGTCTCTTTTATATAGACCTTAGTGGTCCCCTAATACTGTATCTGAAGTCTCTTTTATATAGACCTTAGTGGTCCCCTAACACTGTATCTGAAGTCTCTTTTATATAGACCTTAGTGGTCCCCTAATACTGTATCTGAAGTCTCTTTTATATAGACCTTAGTGGTCCCCTAATACTGTATCTGAAGTCTCTTTCCCAAAATTCAAGGTGGAGGGTGGGGGTGTGGTCTTGACCAACTGCCACTTTGCTCGTTTGAAAGCCATGATGTCTCTCTCTCTCTCATGGGGGGGCCAAATTCTCTGGGCGGGCAAAGCAGAGAAAGGGGAGGTAACCTTGCTCGTTATGATGGCATAAGGAGAAGATTCCTGATTGGTCCATCTGAGCTTTCATTTTCTCAAAGGCAAAGCAGGATACCCAGGGCTCGGTTTACACCTATCACCATTTCTAGCCACTGGGGGACCATAGGCAGGCTGGGGGGAACTCATATTAATGTTAAAAAACCTCATAAAGTGAAATCTTTATGCCATGGGACCTTGAAAATCCTGTGTGGAAAAAAAAATGAGATTGGGGATCCAGGGGCTCAATAGTCAGTCTCTTCATAGTCGCTCATTGTCAGACCTTCCTCCACAGCGCTGCGGAGGAAGGTCTGGCCAGTCGTGGGAATCCTCCCAGCCCTAATATGGTTGCACGCTCTACAGGGTGAGCTACCCAGGCGCCTAGAACTTCATTTTAACGTTAGAAAACGTGACTCTGAGAAGATGAGGAAATTTCTTTCCAAAATGCTGTTTACATGACCTGTATCAAATGTAGAGTAGTCTCACATTGCCAGACCCTCATCCACAGCGCTGCAAAGGAAGGTCTGACTAGTCCACACAGCATTCTGGGATGGGAGAAAAACATGCTCTGGTTTATTGACATTTCTTTAAACCTTGTGTTTTCCTAAGGTCAAATGTGACCTGTTTGAAAAGCTTTTTTTATATATATATCACTAAGACTCTGGCCGTTGGGGCCAGACCCAAACCGGTAAAAAACCTTCAAAAGTGATCAGCACTTTGCATCTCATCGGCTTCACGTTGCTTTAAAGGGGCCACAATGGAAATAAGTCTTTGGGCTTTATTGTGTCATCCCTGACTATTTATGTATTTTTAATGTATGACGCAGAGTGCTGTTTCATATATGTTTTTATATTTAAGTGGTCAAATAAAATCAATCAATCAATCTAAATCCACTCTACTGCTACATCCAATCAGCCATGTTTACAGTAAGCCATTAAACTTCATTTGAATATGAATTACGTAATGACTGGGTGTGGTATCCTAACTGTAATATCTTAACTGTAATATTAAGTTATAAGAATGCTTATCTTTAAGCTACATCAGTTACTTAGCTATGAAGAATAATAGTTCATTTCCTTATACTGTTTCTGAAGTTAGCTGCTACTAACGGATGTGTTATTACATTGAGTTCTGAATCAGAGTATGTTCAGCTGACCGGATGTTGACGCTAGTTAAAGAAGACCGAAGAAGTTGTTAGCGTTTAGCGGGTAACTTGTAACTTGTAAAGATGTAATGCTGGTTGCATTGAACTTGCAAACAAATGAGGATGTTGTGGACATTCACTTCTTCATTAGAAGATACAACACTAGGGACACAAGTTAATCTGTGTCTACGCGTGGGTTTCTGTGTAAATAAATGTCACGTTTACCCACTCGCATCGCTGCATTAATTAAGTTTGTGTGAAGCCGTTTGCCGAGCATTAACAACCACGCGCTCTCCATCTTCAGCCAACACTCTCAAAGCTCAATATGTTGTTATTATAATCAGCAGAAAGCACTGTCAAAATCATTTTCTGGGGAGAGCTGGTGTATTTCTTTTTGCTGAGGGTGGCGAGGCGATACACCTCGTCGAGCGGGGATAGAAAAAGTATTTTGAATCGTGACAAAGCCATTGAAAATCCTGCCTGCCATTCAGTAGATACCGTACCCCGTCTCTCCAGGACGCCCAAACTGGCAACCAGTTGTCTCATCGGGCTCTTGTTTCCGCCTACAACGTGTCAAAAATCTGTATTTTTCTTTATATCTGCACTTTTCAGCTGCAGCTAAAGTCCAGCTTGGTTATTGTGGGACAGCCTGACTCATTCCTGTTTGTATTTAGGTTTGGTGGTGTCACACAGTGTCAACACACACACACACACACACACACAAACACAGTCTCGCTCTTCCTGCTTCTGCACGTTGCTCGGGAAGGTAACCTCAGGCTGTGGCAAGCTGCAGTTCTGTTCGAGAGCCACAACAAGTCAGGACTGTTTACTCATCTTGTCATCTTTAGTACTGCTGATGAAATGTTGTCGTTTCTTAACCCAGATAACTCTCGACTCGACTCTCATTTCACAAGCTGCTAACAGTTAAGACGAGATAAAGAAAGGGTTTTATTTATGGTACTTTATGGTATGGTAGAGAATATAATGTTTCTCGTGCACACAAAAAAAAGGTGGACATTTGTCTGAAGAAAGCTTTAGAGTTGAGGTTATCTTCTGGGGACCATTAGCATTGACAGCAAGTTTAAAAATGTTGTGTACAAAGTGGAAAATTTGACTTTATAGCAGGGGTGTCAAACATACATCCCATGGGTCAGAACCAGCCCGGAAAAAAATGGTCAAATCAGGCTCACTGGATGGATTTGCAAAGTGTGAAAATTGCAGAGATGTTATTAATTAAATCTCAGAGAATATCCAAGTTTTTTTTCCGTAAATGTACAACTTTAATCTTAGAAATCTTAGATTTTTTTCTCTGAATGTTACTTCTCTCTCCTGGGTCTTTAACATAATTTTTTTTTCCTATAGTTTTTTTGGGGCTTTAGAACGCTGTCGTAGCAGAAGCAATTTGCATTTGCCGACATGAAGCTGACAAGAAACTCTGTGGAAGATAAAGTTTCTGATCTTTGTGGAGTGGTGTACTGGTCTGACCCACTTGAGATCAAATTAGGGATATGTGGCCCATGAAGTAAAATGAGTTTGACACCCTTGCCTTGCACACACCAGTGAAATGGACCCACAAATGCACGACTAAAGTAAGTAAAGTTCAATGGTTTTAATAGAATCCTAATAAAACTTACATGCAACAGTGTCCAGTAAACGACACAAAGGGGAAGTCCAAAAACAGGCAATGGTCAAATTACCACTGCCATCGAGTCCTTTTTTCGTATCCATTTGATATATTCATTTTAAATAGTCTCTTGAAATTGCTTATTGTTGTACATGATTTCATCTCTTCAACTATTCTCACATTGTCAGACCCTCCTTATGTGTAAAATAAGACAACACATGGCAGAACAGAGAGACTACAAAATAAACAGGAAATGGAAAACTGACAGAAAACCCACAATCATGACACATTCAACAACAGCAAATCAACTGTAAATGAGCAAGATTTAGCTCAGCACGCAAATTTTCATCTGTCGTCCCTGGCCAGTTTGAAAATGGCAACCTTGAGCGTTTTGACCTCTTGTCTGAACGTGTTGTTCTCAGACTGCAGGTCCTTCATACGAGTCTCGGCCTGGCCTGGTTTAAAGCAGGGGTGTCAAACTCAACTTCCCAGAGGGCCACACTGGAAAATAAAAACCACATCAAGGGCCAGACATGTTTAGTTTATTGATAGGCTTTTAGTTAATCGAAAAAGTAAAATATATTTTACTGTATTATTGCATAATGTGTCATATAGTCTCCTCACTTACAGTTTGGTCAACATAAAGTCCTAAAGAAGTCAGGAAAAAGTTCCTCAGTCGTCATAGAAAAGAAGCGCCCAAAAATGTCAGAAAAAGTGACAAAAACGTCAGAAAAATTGACAAAGATTTTGGCAAAAGTGACAACAACACCAGAAAAAGCGAGACAAAAACAAGGTGGGCCAAAATGTATTGTAAACCTAAATTGATATGCGGGCCGGATCATAATCTTCGAGGAGCCGGATTTGGCCCACGGGCCTCGAGTTTGACACATCAATTGTGATATTCAAAGCCAGGCTCAAAACTCATCTTTTTAATAATTGTCTTAATTGTCTTATCCTGCTATGTTTGTAATTAAGTGTTTGTCTTTCGATGTACTTTTTAGCCTAAATCACTGATGCACCCTGTGGCTAATGTGCTATGTACAGCACTTTGGTCAGCGCAAGTTGTTTTTAAATGTGCAATAGAAATAAACTTTACTTACTTACATGTGGTTTAAAGAAATACCAATCTCCCATCCCAAAATGCTGTGTGGACTCACCAGACCATCCTCGTCCGCAGCGCTGTAAAAGAGGGTCTGCCAATGTGAGAATAGTTGAATGGTACCCAGAGAAATGAAGGGAATCAATCATTTAAAGATGTGGCAGGTTGAGAGAAAGATCTTCCACCACAGACATTAAATCGCAGCCCTTCATCTGGCAGTGACTACCGATCCATCAAACATCATAAACCGATGATGTACTGGGTCCTGTCTGTTGTCCCGAGGGGGATTCAGCTTTCCAGCCCTCAGTCTCCAAGAGATTTTTCTATTACAGGGATCATCACTCAAATTAAAAATTAATGTTGCTCCAGTGTTGGATGTCAGTCCTCTGAATATTGATGAATATGAACTCTCAAAAGAGTTCAGATCAGACTCAAACCTGGACAGAGTTAGCAGTAAGCAGATCTTTAAAGCCCAGTTCAGACCAAAGACTCACAACGAAGGACGAAACCGTTTCAGAACGTAGCAGAGAAAAGTTCATCTCAGCTCGAGTCAAACCAGCTGATGGTGTCGCTGCGACTCAGCTGGTGGAGTCTCCAGAGGCTGGTTTTAGACCGTAAGAGACGTCTCCTGTTTCAACAGCCAATATAGAAGTCAGCTGGTAAAGTCAGCTACAATAAAATTATCAATAATCCATTGTATTTCAGTTACAAACTGTAAACGGAGGCTCAACGTGCGCCCGCAAGCACGTATGATCCAGCAAACTAGAGAATGACTAAAGAGAGGGAGGGCCCAGCGGCGACAACAAAGCCGTGAATCAGAGAAATAAAACGTGTTTTCGCCGATTCGTCGCTAGAAATGTGACTGTAGCAAGCATCTCACTGTCATTAACTTTATCCATGTTCATATTTATACGCAACAGATGATATATCCAGCTACAAACAAGCCTGGAAATCTGAAGTTTGGACGGAAGTACAAAGAGGCGTTACTATGTAGACGATAAACTGTATCGTCTCGTCTCATTGGTGTAAACTGGCAGCTTTCAGAATGCCTCAGACCAGCTCGTTGCAAGTAGTTGCAAGTTTCAAGGCGAGTCTTTGGTTCTGAACTGGACTTTACGGCAGATGAACATCACTGCAGCAACAGGGTTTCCGTAGGGTCTTAAAAAGTCTTAGCCACAATTTTGACCAACTGCAGAATGGCTCCAGAACAGCATGTTGGCTTAGTGGTTAGCACTTCTGCCTCACAGCAAGATGGTTCTGGGTTTGAATCCAGATTGTCCTTGGCCTTTTTGTGTGGAGTTTGCATGTTCTCCCCGTGCTTGTGTGGGTTTCCTCCGGGTGCTCCGGTTTCTTCCCACCATAAAGACATGCATGCAACTAGGACTACAGTTGAAAATTAGCCGACACTGGTGGCCTCGTGAGACCGTCCTGATCTGGTGAGCTCCAGTTTTCCACTCGCAGATCAGTCTGGCATCTTGAGGTAGAGAAAATTTGGAGCCGCTCGCCAAACGACCGGGCCAATCCGCGTTGGTTTTGAGGTGGGTTAGGTGGTGATAGACAGATGGTTTATCCAATCAGCTAACCAGGATTTTCAGACAGCGGTCTGGGAACCTGAAATGGGGCCTTTTATTCCTAAATTCTCGTTACACAAACGGTTAATATCCTTTACCAACATGTTGCTAGCTTGCTGAGCTAACGAGCTATGCTTGGCCTGCAGCAGCAGGGTTAGCCTGGCTTGTGGTTGTATTTTCATCCGCTTCGTTGATCTGATTGGTTGATTTGGCCCGTCTATCACCAACATATAGGTGGTGATAGACAGATGGTTTATCCAATCAGCTAACTAGGATTTTCGCCCCTTCCCAAAAGTTCTCCAATGAAAGTTCCCACATGGATATGCCGAGCAAATGCGAAGCGATCCATCTGGCGGAGTCAGGTTATAAAACTGGCGCATTATTAGAAATGTTGATAAATGTGCACTGTCCTAATCAAATAAATAAATTCCAAATTGCAACAGTGGCAGAGTCATTAGGTTTCCATTAAAGTCAGTGTGTGTATTTCCACTGGCTGCAGAACAGCTGCTGACGCTGGAAAGCTCCGCAGCAATTCAGCACACGGCAGAGAGTGCGGGACAGGACAGGAAGTCGAGCACAGAAACACAGTAAATCATCCGGTTAATTTTCAAAATAAAATACACCGAGCTCACGGCAGATCATATTACCCTGCACTGCACCTTGAAAACGTCATAATGGATGGAAACGGCTACTGTTGTTACATTACATTTCATGTCATTTAGCTGACGCTTTTATCCAAAGCGACTTACAATTCTTACATATCAGAAGTCAAACACCTCTGGAGCAACTAGGGATTAAGTGTCTTGCTCAGGGAAACATTGGTTGATGTACTGATGGTTTTGTGGTTCTGTTTATAGAAACTACATCCTGTTAAATCGCGCGATCATACGTGAATTCGCGAGATATTGTGGGTCCTCGTGACTTAAGCTGTCAGTCATGGCCGCAGTCGTTGCGCAAAACAAATTCAGACCTGGTGGGTATTGAATGACGGCGACACGCAGACGTTCTGCAGTTGGTGGAAATAAGGAGTTAAATTCGCAGTTCTACTGTGTTCTAGTTCTTAAATAATTTTAAACAGGTCTTCATTTTCCTAGGTCCATGCAATGCTACCTCTAATACTCACTCTTTTAATATTCTGTGGTGTTGTAGTTCTTTCTTTTGCTAGTCCAAATATAATTTTGCTGCCTTATGATTATAAATGAGACCAACATGCAACGTATACTGCAGCCAATCAGCTTTCGTGTTATTGGCGCCAGTCTCTTTCAGATTGTACCACAGACATAAAACAGATTCTGTTCTTCAGCTTTGGGGATGTGCAAGTTTAGCAATACTTGGCTTGATTAAAATTGATTTTAGTGCTTAGTTGATGTTGTCATAAAGGTCTTAAATTGAATTCATAATGGTCTTAAAAAGTATTTAATTTGACTTGGTGAAACCTGCAGAATTCTCTGAGCAAACTGAGAGAATAAGTCTAACTAACTGAAGGTTAGCAAAAAAAAATTTCAGCATTTTCAGCAACAACATTACAATTAAATGTAGCCCCGAATCCGAGACTGTCCTCCGTCGAAAAAACGCTCCCATAAGTTATTGTTCAAGCATCAATTCCAACTCATATTTACGTTAGTGGCCATTGTGATTAAGACGGGATGTAAGGTGATGAAGTATAGGTGCGCACAATTCTGTGTCAGAGGCTGGTTTTATATAAAATGTATATAATACAATATATCTTTTGTTTGGAACAATCGAAAACATGAGAGAAATATATTTTTTTTAAGATCAGGAAACCTGAATTGTGATGGTGACTGTGAAACCCCCGAGGCAGCAGAACACATATCTGTCATTCTGGGACGTCTGAGCTGGAAAACTAAAACATCCGTCAAAAGAAAAAGAAAGAGAAAGAAATACGCCTCACATTACTAACAGCACACAGCTCCTGTCAAAGCTGTTTCAAAACTGTTTTCAAACTGTTTGTCATCTGACAACTGTGAGCTGGTTGGCACAGTGTCATAATGCAACGTTATCAGCAACTAACTGTAGCAGAAAATTGCTATGAATATAAATAAGAATCTGCACAGGAAAGTAAACATGCCTTTCTAGAATCTGACAACCAAACCAAGCATCTATGGCAGCTGCTGCTCGGCTCTCCCGTACAGACACTGAAGGGTGATTTTTGCGTCAACCAGTCCATCCAGAAAAATGCGGATTTTTTTTGTGATCACTGCGGGGCAAAAATCCTTGATTATGCAGCACGTTTTCTTAAAAAATATGATGGAATATGTGGGATATTTATGCAATTTTATGCGATGAAATTGCAGTTTGATTAAAAAGAGAAAAAAGTGATTCCCCCCCCCCCCCCCACAACATCCTGCTTTTTTTTTTTTTTTTTTTTTTTTTTTTTACTTTATTTCAAAAAATAAATAAGATACAAAATTATATAAAAATAATATAATATGAAAGTAAAAATAAAAGCAATAGACTAAACAGTGGGAAATAAAAGATACAAAAGAGACAGACTTTCAAAAATCGTTAATAATATAGACATCAGATATTAAGATAGCTTTCTGATTGGATACCAACTTAAGAGACTCAGAGTACATGTCAGATTCAACCTCCAACACGCTGCTTTTCAATGATGTTCAAGTCACTTCATAACGTTCCCATGGCAACAGGGGAAAATTGCTGCTCTTGTGTCAACTAAACGCAACATTTTTCAACTTTCTGCTAAGATACAGTACAGGCCAAAAGTTTGGACACACCTTCTCATTCAATGTGTTTCTTTATTTTCATGACTATTTACATTGTAGATTCTCACTGAAGGCATCAAAACTATGAATGAACACATATGGAATTATGTACTTAACAAAATAGTGTGAAATAACTGAAAACATGTCTTATATTTTAGATTCTTCAAAGTAGCCGCCCTTTGCTTTTTATTAATAAGGGAAATAATTCCACTAATTAACCCTGACAAAGCACACCTGTGAAGGTAAAACCATTTCAGGTGACTACCTCATGAAGCTCATTGAGAGAACACCAAGGGTTTGCTGAGTTATCAAAAAAAGCAAAGGGTGGCTACTTTGAAGAATCTAAAATATAAGACGTGTTTTCAGTTATTTCACACTTTTTTGTTAAGAATATAATTCCATATGTGTTCATTCATAATTTTGATGCCTTCAGTGAGAATCTACAATGTAAATAGTCATGAAAATAAAAAGGAAACACATTTGAATGAGAAGGTGTATCCAAACTTTTGGCCTGTACTGTATATTATGGGACTTTTTTGCAACGAAAATGCGGAGATTATGAAATCATGCAAGCCAAGCAAAATATTTTGCCCGGAAATCGGCAATTTAGTCAGCGAAAGTGCGGCTTATTTAAAAAAAATATGCTGCTTATGAATATGCGTTGAATTATGCGATCGCATAATCACGTTTTTCTGGAGGGATTGGTCAACATCTGACGCTGAGAGCCACTGACCAAGCAACCCAAGTCTCACGGCAGTTCGTGAAATGGTCACGTTATTTAATCTATTGATACGATTTTTTTGTCGTGGTGGCCATCACGAAAATGTAAACTAATGTATTTAAATGGGAAGCATATGTCGTGGTCCCAGCACGAATACGGTAGCGAGTAGTACAAATTGCCGAAACTCCGCATAAGGAGGTTGGTTGGGGGGATGGGTCAAACAATTCAGGACTTTCACCCAATCGCAAAGTCGCTATCATCAAGAGCATATCGCCCATACTTCTATACTAACAAATCAGGCTTCTGCACGGTTCAGTGCAGATGTATGTACAGTAGCCTCAGCATAAAGTGCATTCAAGAGACAGAACAGATGCACAAATGTTTAACGACCTAGTGAACCCCTATGTGCCTGCTCGAGCCCTGCGTTCTCAGGGGACGGGTCTTCTGAGTGTCCCAAGGGTTAAAAAGAAAACAATTGGTGAACAGGCCTTTTCTTTTCGTGCACCGACATTGTGGAACAGTTTACCTCTGGACATCAGGCAGGCTTGTCCTGTTGAGGTTTTTAAAGCAAAGCTAAAGAGCCATCTGTTTACTGTTGTGTATGAGGCCTAATTTCTCTGTATGTTTTTCTGAGAGTCCGAGTGTGTGTTAAATTTTAGTCATTAGCAATGTTTTTAAACTGCATTTGTTATGCTCTGTTTAGCACTTTGACTTGAAAGCGCTTTATAAATAAATGTATTAAATGTATTATTAACATAACTTTATACAATGAATCTATCACAGAACGTGATGGCTACAGAGTAACTATTAAATGTTTCAATATGAAGCCAATCAATTATCTTTTGACTGTAACAGTGAAATAAAGCAGACAGCTAGGGAAGCCTTAACTTAAAACCAGAGATTATTTATAAAATGCAAAATGTTAAATTATCACATCATCATCATGAAGCAGGCAGTAAGTGTGTATGGAGTAAAAGTCAACCATTGGCTACACTGTTGCATGGAGTTCAAAGTCAAGATCAGGTTTACTGTTTCACAATCAACTATATTAACATTTTATGTTGATACACTACTTCGACACATTCGAAAAATCTATTATTCAGCTTGACCTTCCAATACAAAACCAATTTTACCACCCTCTGTGACAGCTCGTTCTCTTCTCCCTCGCTATGCAGGAAGCTACAGACACTGATTTTGACGTGATTTAACATAATATTTTGATGGAACGGGTTGCAAAAATCTGCATATAATTAGGAAAGTGAGGACTGCGTTTATAATGTGATCTAACATAATATTTGATGGAGCCCAGGGCCCCTTAGATGTCCTGTGCCCCTGGGCAAGTGACCAGTTGCCCTAATGGTTAATCCGGCTCTGCCCGTTAACCATTATTGTTCATTTTTTAATGTGTGCAGCGTTTAAAAAAATGTACGTCTAACTGACATGGAGCACAAGAGCGGGACAGTTAGGTTTAGGAAAAGATGGTGGATGGGGTTACTAAATGTACATTTCAGTGACACGCAGGAAAAGAACAAGTCACGAACCCCCAGTCTCCTGAGGAAAAGTCCTGTGTTGTTTGATTCATCCACCACCCCAACTTGCCTCCTTACGCAAATGTTTCATTTTTTGTCTTTCATACTACTCTCTACTGCTGTCTTTCTATATACTACTCTCTACTGCTGTCTTTCTACATACTACTCTCTACTGCTGTCTCTCTACATACTACTCTCTACTGTTGTCTCTCTACATACTACTCTCTACTGTTGTCTCTCTACATACTACTCTCTACATACTACTCTCTACTGCGTTCTCTCTACATACTACTCTCTACTGCTGTCCTTCTACATACTACTCTCTACTGCTGTCTCTCTACATACTACTCTCTACTGCTGTCTCTCTACATACTGCTCTCTACTGTTGTCTCTCTACTGCTGTCTCTCTACATACTACTCTCTACTGTTGTCTCTCTACATACTGCTCTCTACAGCTGTCTCTCTATATACTACTCTTTATGTAGTACATTGCCAAGCGTGCCTGCTCTTAAAGGGATTGTGAGATGATGCTCTGATTGGTTTATTGCACGTTACACCCAAACTAGGGCTGTCCTCGACTAAAGAAGTTCTTAGTCGACTAACACTTATAGGATTTTGTCGACTAATCGATTTGTTGATTTAATTGACAGAGCTGTGCGCTTTGAGAGGTGGTTAAGACTAGAAAAGCACAATATAAATGTAGTTAATTAACCATCTGTAAAACTGAGTTTCTCCACAATTAATCCTGCAAAAGCACCACTTTAAATCTTGTGTTTAGCATAAATGTGCTCAGAAGTTTCTTGGAAATAAGTAATTAAGCATGAATAAGCATAAAAAATGACTAATGGACTAAAGAAATCTTAGTCGACTAAGACCAAAACGACCGATTAGTCGACTAATCGACTAAGAGGTGGCAGCCCTAACCCAAACCACACCTAGCTTCTTCAGACCAACCCATTTTAGATTTGCGCTGTTGCTATTATACCGGCGGGATAAATGAGTCTTGCGCCCGAACGCAAATCTAAAATGGGTTGGTCGACATCCACCAACAAAGCTACTTGCGTTCTACGTTTCATACTTGCGTTTCAGATCGTTAAAATAGGGCCCTAAATGGTGATTTTTGCGTCTGTATCTGACGCTGAGAGCCACTGACCAAGCGTCTCTATTTAACGTGTTGGGTGTGAGAACGAGTTGGCTCTGCTTCTGCCAGACGTCTTGCTACCCAATCACTACGGGGGCAGCTAACGTTCGACAAAATCCCATCTGCTCGTCTATTTCCATGTTTTTCTTGATGTGGGACTCAACGAACAAAGGAGTAAATGCGCACTTGAAGAAATAGGACCATACAACATACAAGCAGCAGTTTAACAAAGTTTGATGCAATGCCCGTTCATTTTCTTTTCTACCTTTTACATCATCCTCATCTCAACTTTCCTGAGACCAATTATGTTGCTGTGCGTGAGATCTGTAAGACTCATGTTGTCAGCCCTGTCTTTTATCTGGTTATATTTGCCTCTGTGATACAGTTTGAACTTGCAGATATAATCCATGTTTGAGTCTTTGCTAGTTTGCCTCAGGAGATAATCTGCCGAGTTGTGCTAAATAACCGAACACTGGCCTTTTCTGACTCGCCAGAGGAACGTCTGCACACTGGACGCAGTGCCACAGTAATGGTTGACTCCTGCCTGACCCCGGAGCCTCGCTTTCAATCCGAGCCCAGAAGGCTTTGACTTTTCCCTGACATTTACCATGGCAGCGTAACAGTACATCATGAAACTGGAAAGGGCCTAGTTACTGGCTCGCAGCGATCAATAGCCAGTTCCTTCTACCTGCAGCAGAGGCCCAGAAAAGAAGAGGCATCTGTGTAATGGCATTAATCTATTATTTCTACAAGCAAAACAGTGGTGTGGTGTTAGGTATGCGTATGTATATTATGTATGTATGTATGTATCTATATAGATATGTGTATGTATGGGCTAAATGCTGTCATGCCTCTTAATACTGCAATATGTTTTTTACATGGATTTGTTTCCAGTTAGGAGTCCATGGGGTGGGTGAGGTGGGACATGGGGTGGGTGAGGTGGGATGAGGGAGAGCTTTAGCGAGTGTGAATGTACATGTGCTGTATCAGCCTCTTTCTGACCGAGTAGTTACATTAACGTAGCTATAGGAACAGTCCACTTCTAAACACTTCTACTAACTACTCTCACCCAAAACCGTTTTTCCATTTGCATTCACACTGGCCAAGTGGCCGTAGGAACTGACCTTTTGTTATAACACAGCCATCTATCCACCACTATGCAGAAAAGGGAAAAGGCCGTGCCCTGAAGCTGGAGCTGCAAGAGTTAAAGGAACTGTGGTCAGAGGAACCTAATAATCCCCAAACTGGTCCAGTCGGAACTGCAAAATCCCTCCGGTCGGAAAGCAGCTATTGTCTCCGGACCCCCTCGAAAAACGAGATGGTTATCCTCCTAAAAATGAATTTCAAATTTTAAATGTATACATAGTAAACGAGAGCCGGAGGAAGCAGCTCTGCTGTTTGAATATGATAGTTGATAGATTGGTGAAGATACCAAAGTGCCTTCAGAGCTTCTAACCCAGTTATGTTCTTAAACACAGGGCTCTGTTTGTATATCATTCATAGCCTGATTCATGTCACATTTTATTCATAACAAACTGGCAAAATTGATTTTTTTTTACCTCTGTAACAACCTTTGACTCTAATATGTCGACAAAATGAAATTTTAATGAAAAAAAAAAATTAATTTTGAACCAACATTATTCAATGTTCACATTTCGGTTCTGGAAATCTATGCCACCGGGCTTACCGGCAATTTCCACTGGATGCGGAACGTCTGCGGAACGTCTCCGGAACGTCGACGGAGTCATAAGGTTTCCATTAAAGTCAATCTGTGTATTTCCACGTCCCGACTCCGTCCCAGTTCCGTCAGTCCGCAGCCCTCCGGAGCAGATACGCAGAGCTTCTATTTTTGACGGACGACGGAAAGCTCCGCAGCAATTCAGCACACGGCAGATAGTGCGGGACAGGAAGTTGAGCACAGAAACAAAATAAATATCCGGTTAATTTTCAAAATAAAATACACCGTGCTCACGGCGGATCATATTTCCTGCACTGCACCTTGAAAACACAGCACAGAGTCGTTTCCCCTCTACTCTGGATGGAAACAAACTGTTGTTGGGTCCTCGTGACTACAGCTGTCAGTCACGGCCGCAGCCGCTCCGCAACAAATCCGGACCAGGTGGGTAGACGGACGGCGGAGCACGCAGCAATCCCCGGTCAGTGTCTTATTTAAAAATAAAAGTGTACGGCCAATGTTTTTCCTCAAATTTTACTAAATAAACACAAAATATTGATCTGAAATATTTCTTAGAAGTTATATATAATATATTATATATTAATATATATATTTGAACTCTGTAATTTCTTTACTTTTAGAGACATGCTCTTTTTTATGAGCAGAGTGTAAAGCCGTTTTCATAGTTTCATCTGCAAAAGCAACGGTGTAATGCGGTTTTGCGCCGGGCGTCACGTAACGTGATGACGTCATCACGAGCGTCCAACGTAACGACGCGAAAGACAGAAGCTTTAGCTTTCTGCTGTAAAAACAATGAATGTTCTAGCGGTAACAGTTTTGGTTTGAAATCGGTTGAAACCGGATCATGTAAACAACAAACTTCTGCAGCCGATGGTGAGAGTTCTGTCGTTAAAGTCACCCGCGGGACAAGAACGGGACCCGATCCCGGGTCTCCTGGGTTAAAGTCCTGTTTGTTGTTTGACCCCCAACCTTCCCTGTGTATGTGTTTATGTGTTTGTGTTATGTGATGAATGTGAAAATGAACTGCTACCTCGTCTGTCAGCTCTAGCTACTGAACAGAAATAAGCAGAGAAATCAGACCAATCACAACAGCTGGTCAGTCTGACATCATACTGCCTGAGCTCATTACTATTAATGAGCTCGCCCAGTTGCGCTGGGTAAAGGATGCTGACAGCCAGGCTCCCATTGGCTATCTGTTAGCCAATCAGATTCAAACAGCTTAGGTTGTTGAATATTAATGATAACTGGCAGAAATCGAGCTGAGTCTTCCTGCAGGCTTTCTATACCACGCTAGAATGGCTTGGAACAAGGTAACCAAGGCATTTTTTCCACAAAAAAATGTTACAGAGTCCACGGTAGAACTTCAGACATTACCACAAAGTCATGAAATACGTGTGGCGGCAGGGCACCTTTAATACTACTCGCTACCGTTGTGGCTTTTCATACTACATCATCTTAAAGCAGTGTGGTCGAGCTGCCGTTCTGCCCGGTGCGTTCCATACAGACGATAAAGGGTCATTCGTGCGTCGTTATCTGACCCTGAGAAAAACTGACCAAGCGTCAATATTTGAAGAGTTGGGAGTGGAGATAATTGATAAATAATTTTTCTTTTAGATAACCTACATGGCTTTTTATGTAACAACCAGCCATTGGAAACTCTCGCTCCCTGTTTGGAGACAGTGGATGGGTCTATGAACATCTCATTGGGTATTCAGTGACTGGGATGACTCACTGTGGGCTGGACTGTTATTTCAGTGTGTGACCTGGTCAGACCTGCTCAGAACAAATTATTTTCATCTCTCTAACGGCTGATGCAGGCTTCATGTTCAAAAGGAGTACCAGCTCTTTTCACGGATGATTAGCTGCCGAGCTATCTGGTGATTTCAATCCTAGACATTTGACATTTTTCAGTTTTGTTAATTGGGGTTTCATTTACTCAAGCATAATAGACGTTTTTGTTCATCAATGTGTCAGAAATAGCAGAAAAATGCATAGTTTTTTTATTTAATAAGGTAACACAGACTCATTACCTTCAATGTACACGGATGCAATGTTGAAGGAAGTGTTACGACAGGGACATACAAGGTAAATGACATGTACAATACATACACGTATGTATAGACAGTGACAAACAGTAAAGAAAATAACAGTAAAGGGTTTCCGGCAGCACTTTGCGGTTAAGGTGGCCGCCTAAGCAAGACACACCTGCCGCCTTAACTATGGCATAATTTGGTTCCAGAAGCGTCTGAGCACGTAAGCGCAAGCTTATCTGTCCTCTCTGCATATTGACAGTTTTGATGATGTTGTAAGAGGCAAAGAGAATGGACTATGTGCATATATATGTCGTGTAAATGTATAAATGATGGGGTGTTGAAATGTAAGGAAGATATGTACAGTACAGGCCAAAAGTTTGGACACACCTGATTCAAATGTGTTTCCTTTTATTTTCATGACTATTTACATTGTAGATTCTCACTGAAGGCATCAAAACTATGAATGAACACATATGGAATTATGTACTTAACAAAAAAGTGTGAAATAACTGAAAACATGTTTTATATTTTAGATTCTTCAAAGTAGCCACCCTTTGCTTTTTTATTAATAAGGGAAATAATTCCACTAATTTTTTACCTGTGAAGGTAAAACCATTTCAGGTGACTACCTCATGAAGCTCATTGAGAGAACACCAAGGGTTTGCAGAGTTATCAAAAAAAGCAAAGGGTGGCTACTTTGAAGAATCTAAAATATAAGACATGTTTTCAGTTATTTCACACTTTTTTGTTAAGTACATAATTCCATATGTGTTCATTCATAGTTTTGATGCCTTCAGTGAGAATCTACAATGTAAATAGTCATGAAAATAAAAAGGAAACACATTGAATGAGAAGGTGTGTCCAAACTTTTGGCCTGTACTGTGTGTTTTTGAAGATCTCAAGCAGGTTGACAGAAGTTGTGGGGAAAATTATAGGGAAAAAGAGAGGAAAAAAAATTCATGAATGAATTCATAAAATTAGAAATAAAAAAAATTAGATTTTACAAGTTCAGGAACTGGTATTGAAGTGTCATTGTTGTTGAAGAAAAACAATGTCCCTGGTCCCTCCCCTTTCCGCTTTACAGTCAAGATGGCGCCTGTTTAGTGCGAGTAGGGTCCATCGTTCCACACTGAACTTTTTACCTTGCGTTTTTAGGGGTCATCCTGGTACGTTCAGTGCACTGACTCAGTGCACCAAAGCTGGGGACGTTACTTTAACACTTGTTCAAGCGCTGTTCCGAGACATTGGGTCGGAGAGAACAAAGTCAAGGCTATTTTATACAATTTCTACAATTTTAAGCACTTTTGTCGTTGTAGTAACCAAATGAAGAAGTGGTACACATAGCGCTGTATACTGCTACCTATAGACATGTCTCTACAGTCTTATTAGGAGTTAAACATAGTGCTGTATACTGCTACCTATAGACATGTCTCTACAGTCTTATTAGGAGTTAAACATAGTGCTGTATACTGCTACCTATAGACATGTCTCTACAGTCTTATTAGGAGTTAAACATAGTGCTGTATACTGCTACCTATAGACATGTCTCTACAGTCTTATTAGGAGTTAAACCTAGTGCTGTATACTACTACCTATAGACATGTCTCTACAGTCTTATTAGGAGTTAAACATAGTGCTGTATACTACTACCTATAGACATGTCTCTACAGTCTTATTAGGAGTTAAACATAGTGCTGTATACTGCTACCTATAGACATGTCTCTACAGTCTTATTAGGAGTTAAACATAGTGCTGTATACTGCTACCTATAGGTATGTCTCTACAGTCTTATTAGGAGTTAAACATAGTGCTGTATACTACTACCTATAGACATGTCTCTACAGTCTTATTAGGAGTTAAACATAGTGCTGTATACTGCTACCTATAGACATGTCTCTACAGTCTTATTAGGAGTTAAACATAGTGCTGTATACTGCTACCTATAGACATGTCTCTACAGTCTTATTAGGAGTTAAACATAGTGCTGTATACTGCTACCTATAGGCATGTCTCTACAGTCTTATTAGGAGTTAAACCTAGTGCTGTATACTACTACCTATAGACATGTCTCTACAGTCTTATTAGGAGTTAAACATAGTGCTGTATACTGCTACCTATAGACATGTCTCTACAGTCTTATTAGGAGTTAAACATAGTGCTGTATACTGCTACCTATAGGTATGTCTCTACAGTCTTATTAGGAGTTAAACATAGTGCTGTATACTGCTACCTATAGACATGTCTCTACAGTCTTATTAGGAGTTAAACATAGTGCTGTATACTACTACCTATAGACATGTCTCTACAGTCTTATTAGGAGTTAAACATAGTGCTGTATATACCTATAGACATGTCCCTACAGTCTTATTAGGAGTTAAACAGTGCTGTATACTGCTACCTATAGACCCTACAGTCTTATTAGGAGTTAAACATAGTGCTGTATACTGCTACCTATAGACATGTCTCTACAGTCTTATTAGGAGTTAAACATAGTGCTGTATACTGCTACCTATAGACATGTCTCTACAGTCTTATTAGGAGTTAAACATAGTGCTGTATACTACTACCTATAGACATGTCTCTACAGTCTTATTAGGAGTTAAACATAGTGCTGTATACTACTACCTATAGACATGTCTCTACAGTCTTATTAGGAGTTAAACATAGTGCTGTATACTGCTACCTATAGACATGTCTCTACAGTCTTATTAGGAGTTAAACATAGTGCTGTATAACTACCTATAGACATGTCTCTACAGTCTTATTAGGAGTTAAACATAGTGCTGTATACTGCTACCTATAGACATGTCTCTACAGTCTTATTAGGAGTTAAACATAGTGCTGTATACTGCTACCTATAGACATGTCTCTACAGTCTTATTAGGAGTTAAATATCGCCTGATTAGTTATTTTGTAGCTTGTGCAGCTGAAATTGGCTAGAGACGCTCGGTTGCTATATGACAACAACGGCTTTAAGCCGAGTCTGGAGCAGAAAGCTAAGCAGTAGCCTAACGTTTACGTTAATCAAAACGTAATTTTCACGTATCAAACTGTGAAATATATTTGTGTAATATGTCAATAACTGGGTGAATAGAATCCTAAATGTTACTAAAAATGTTACAAAAATTCATCTTTTCTCCGACTCGTAGTATCGTGTCACAAAAAGAACGCAACAACCCCGCGGTTATTCATTTTTCTACACGGATGTGACGTCACACTCAAGCTACTAGTCGCGATTACGAGACAAACAGAACGCACCATTAGTTAGCTTGCTTGCAGGATGTTCAGTTCTCAGTTCAGCATCATCTGTGTTAGAGAAAAGAATCACCTTATCTGATGTTTGAAGTGGATTAAACCTCCAACCTACTTACTGGACTTCCTATACTACACATATCCTCTACAACAGAGATCTTCAACAGGGGGTCCAGGACCCCTAGGGGGTCCTCAGAGTCACTGCAGGGGGGACCTCCAAATTAAAGTTGTTTTTGTTCAAAAATTAAACAGCTCTATTACCGTGCGTTGTTGCGGACGATAATGCATCGCACATCACTCAGCTTGTTTGCCAACTGCCATTAAAAACTAACGAAGAAGAAAATAAATGTTCTTCTTCGTCGTTAACTTGTCATCAGGGGCTGGCGGGCTGTTGTCATGCATGTTGTATGTTTCATCGGTGTCGCGAGCTTATTGCCTAACCAGCTTAAGTTATGGATATAAGGATATAACACAGTTTTTTATAGTACGGAACAGGAACACTAGTAACCATAGTAACAGACCTCACCGGCCGGAGAGTGATTCAGAAGCAGCGTCAGACGAATTGCGGACAAGTGGTGCAGGTTTGTGAATCTGCTGTTGTAACACTTTAGTTAAGTCAATGGTGACTGCAGGCTCTCAAGTGTCACGAATTGAGCGCAGTGTTCGAACTATACCGTGCCCTTTGGGGGAGCCAACTTTTTTTTTTTTTTTTTTTTTCACTGGGGGTTGCGCTTGTGCAACTTACAAAGATACATAACAGTGTATGCGCTATACAGGATTTATTACACATATTTGTAAGTGATGTTTGTTACACTTCTGAGGGATGTTAAAAAATATATATATATTATTTTCTCACTAGTGCCCATTATTTCTTCCCTGGTGAGAGATAGTTACTGTGTATTTTTATAAATACACACTGACGATATAAACATAACTATAATATACTCTTTGACAGTATAATTTTAAATGTTAATATGCTATAACATTAGTTTAAGTCAGATGGATATTACTCATGTAGCAAGTTGCATGATTGTCCATAGATGTTACAATTAACGTGTATATATATATATATATATATATATATATATATATATATTTAAAAAAAACAGAGGACAGTGGACATCAGCCAATCAAAAAGGCTTATTTTGTTGCGAGCCAATTCAGGGGTGGTAAAACCTGGAGTCTGGAGTGAAGTGTAAGCCTGACTGCTATGGAAAGTTGGAGTCACGGTAAGAAATATTTCTTCGAGGTTTCCATCAACTGTGTTGACCTTCTCTAGTGAATCAAATTAGGACACGAGTTGTAGATGAATGCTTTCAGGTGTTTCTAATGGTTGTTTATTTTGAATTTTGTTGTCATTTTGGCTGTTATTAATACATGCGATAAATCATATGCTGCTATGGAAATATTTAGGCAAGGGGACGTGTTTTGGGTTGGGAGGGGTAATTTAACAGGTGTTTATGAGAGCTGCTGTTTGGACTGAGAGATGCTCATGATGATCATACGTTTAATAGATGTTGGTGAATATTGTTTATTTGATTTTGGTGTGGGCATCTTTGATGCTGACTTCTGTGGGTTGCTGAATGCCCTACCTGTCTCTTCCCTGCCTGGCTGGCGCGTTTTAGTGCCCTGTCCCTACGGCGGACTGATGCCTCTGTCTTGCTGTTGTTGGAGTATGTTGGGCGGTCAGTAGAGCACACATTATAGGCAGTGAAATTGAAGACAGAAGGAGCAAGTTCAGGCTTTAGTCTGTTGGTCCGGCGAACAACTAGTTTACCAAACTCAAAGGACTTCTCCTCAATGTAATCCTCCTCCAGAAAATGTTCACTGCAAACCCTAGAGTCAGCGCCCATCGGAGGGCTCTTTCTCTTCAGAGGCATTAGCCAGCGCAGCAGTACAGTTTTCCGTTTCAGCAGCGGTTTATGAAAATGGACTGTTTTGTCCTTGGCTTTGACCCTGTAAAAATCGTTTTTACATCCAGGAGCAATACAATAGTGGCCTCCCTTTCGTATTCTTCTGTCTTGTGGCTCCTCAGTCTCCATCTTCCACTAAGCTTAGTTACCTGTATTTCACTGTCTCTTCCACTAACTGAACGTTAGCTCTGTCTTTCACTATCTCTGTCGTTCACTATCTATCTTTCACTGTCTCTTTCACTATCTCTGTCGTTCACTGCCCAGAGCCAACCAACCCCGTGACGTCACATGTTAAAATACTGCACAATGTCAGCGCCCTGGCCTTGAAAGATATAACGGTTTTTCTTTTTTCTTTTATATGTTTACAATTGTCATGTTTCTTATGTAATTGTTGATTATAGAGGAAATCCATCTTGTAAATCATGTAAACTTGATTGAGCGCTTCATTTCCCCTTTAACAACCCAGCCACAACACATTGTGAGTAGCATGCCTTACCTTAACACAGAATCGACCACAGAGGTCTGGGCTCAGCTTCCTTTGCTGTTCGTCCAGAATTCCAAGAAGTGGATGGGCGATGACCTGCCTTAATCCAAGATGTGATAAAGGGAATTGGGTCGAAACTCTCCATGGGGGGTCCATTAATGTCCAAAAAAAGGAGCGATGACAGGCTGTTTTCACGCAATCTATTGCGGGTCTTGCGGTCAGTATCATTTACGGCAGAAAAACCCCTCTCACACTCAGCTGAAGTAGGAAGGTATGTTCTACTCGCTGTACAAATCTTTTCCAGCTTTCTGCCTGGTGCCCTGTCTTGTAACTTCCAGTCGCGAAACTCCTCGACCACCTCTCTGGCTGGTTCCCCAAGCATTTTAGCAAGTGCACGTACTTCGTTTTCTCCGTACAGGATCAAGGCATTCCGATCCTGTGGCCAGTAGCGCTTGTCCAGGAGTTTTAGCATTTGTAGGAGGTCTGATTCTGGCATTCGCCTTGTGAGATTGTCGATCACAGATTGATAAAGCTGATTTCGGTTCATCTTGACTGTGCCCTCAACTAGTTGAACATCTTTAAAAAGCCCCAGGGACGTGCGCTGTTCGGCTTTCTGTGTGGATTTCCCTCCACTCACTTTCATTGCTTTCAGTATATCAATAGTCTGCAGAATGTGGCAACTGGCATCAACTAGAGTGATATCTCTTTGCTGGCATTTCAGTGACAGGCCCTGCAACTCACGGAGTATGTCTTTCATGCAAGCCAAATCAAGTAAAAACCCTGAGTTTGTGAGGTGTTTGTATAGCGGCAGGAATTTCTTCCTCTCTGTGTCATTGCGACATGTATCCTCGCTTGCAATTTTGAAGTGGCGAGCTAACGCAGGGTAGTTATTCCAGACAGCCTTTACAGTATTGAAACTACTCGTCACCCATCTGATGGTGAATATCTGTCCAATTTTCAAAATCTGCATATTTAGATCCGCAGCTGCTTCCTCAAGCAATCTCACATTCTTTGCAGACTGGTGGTACAGAGAATACAACTTGGCAATGAAAAACTCGAAATGATTACATCCAGCAACCACTTTCAAAGAATCATGAACAGCCAATTCAAGGCGATGGGCCAAGCAATGTATGGACTGGATGTTTGGAAAGTCATGCTTAAGCCTTGCAATGACTCCAGTGTTTTTGCCAGTGAGAACTGAAGCTCCATCTGTGACGATGCTGATGAGGTTTTTCCCCAAAAACTCATCATCTAATCCCGCTGTGTGAAGGCACTGTTTTAACGTGTTGTAAATGGACTCTGCATCTGTGCCCTGCGTCAGCTCTACAATGTCTAAAAAAACATTTTCTACATCTTCTTTGCCACTCACATCACATCTTACGTAAAGGATTAGATAGGCACGACCATGTACTGTGGTCTCGTCAATGGTGATGCTTATTTTTGAATTGAGCTCTCGAATATTGGAAACAAACTTCTTCCGCATTTGCTGTGCAATATGACCTATAATCTCAGCGCAGGAGTGATCTGATTTATGCGCAGTTCCCACCTTTGCGCCATTAAGCTCCGGAAGCTTCATTAAAGGGGTGAGCTTTCTGTAAGACAGCCTTTCCTTAGCCACCATATAGGCGGACCTGAATGATGTTGCGGTCTCCTCCATTAATTTGGAATTCACCTAAATTACTTTTTTTGGCAGAATCTCCTTTTGCTTAATCAATGCCACTTCAATGGCCCTCTTGTGTGCAATGCTGTCCCTGTGTTTATATATTTTTTTTCGCAACTTGTTCTGAGCAGTGCTGCTTACTTCTCCATTGATCCACTCCTCAGACAAGTGTGTGCCAGTTACGTTTTCAGACAGAAGAAGGGTTTGTAAAGTTTCCATCCTTTACAAACAGCCATGTATGTCGGGTCTTCCAGTCTCTCCACTGCTGGCTGTTCCAGTTTAACGGGAGAGAGGAGCGAGAAGGGTCAGGGTCGTGACCGGCCTCTGATGAGCTGTTACCACCACCATCTTCAGCCAGAGAGGACATTGTTTCTTCAGCTTCTTCTTGCGTTGCCCCCCGGCGGGATGGGTGCTAACTCCCGTGTCATGCCCTCTCGTCTCGTTCCCTCCCGCCTCAGCAGCAGGGCTTGCAGCAGGTGAATCGGTCGTGTCATCCCTACACAATTTCTTCGTAAAACCAAAATTAATTAAACTGTCTTGCCCTTGTTTTCTTTTTGCCATGGCTATACGATGCTAACTGCAGAATGTATTTCAAGGATTTTGCGCGCGATACATGTTTATATTTTTTCTACGAATCTTTGACTTAACATGTACATGAGTTGAATTTGCACCACAGCGCCGCCACGCCTTGATGCTCATGACAAGAATAGCATGTATAGCTATCTTTATTGAAGTGAAATAGGTAGAAATCACAGTCATGCATGAATGAATGAATATTTTTGCAATATTACACATTTTAATCCATGACGATCAAATTACAAAAAACTGAAATTGCACGTCAAAAATACACATTGTCAATATTTTTAGAGACCCCCAAAAATTTCACAAATCACGTTTTCGGGGGAGCCCATGTCTTATTAAGGGGAGCCGAGCTCCCCCTAGCTCCCCCGTAGTTCGCACCCTGATTGAGCGTGACAGTCACTCATTTTGGTCTTTTGTCACGCACTCCCGCCACACATTGTATTTCTCACGTGGAAAAACTATTTATAATAAATTGAATATGACGCAGCGCCCAAAATGTCTCTGGCGCGCCGCTCTCACTATGGAACCGGCAGGAATCAAGCGCGTCTCCCCTGGAGTTGTTAGTTGAGCCTGCCACTTTTCAGCCAATCAAAAAAAAGAAAGGGGCTACACAATAACTAATAAGATTTAACGCTACAACCAATGAAAAAAAGCAAAGAGCAGCGTACAGACACTTCCCTAAATATTCGCTCATTCAGAGACCCGAGACCCAAACTGGGCTCTGTGTCTGTCAGACAGTCTGAGATCTACCGTATCAGCAGAGCAATCACGTAATGCACAGCAGATTATGGTGCAGGTAGATTATTTTGTGAAATATATTGACTATTATAATTTTATTTTTCTCAAAATATCATGACTCCTCCAAAACTCAGATAACACAGATATATTTTGAATGTGCACAAAGTTTTGGACATGAGCAGAAATCTTACTCAAACAAATCTGAAATATTACAGTCCAGGGCTTTATTAATTCATTCAAATGAATTAATTTATCATTGATGTGAATAATTGTCATATGCATATTTAAGGAGGTTACTTCCTCAACAAAAGATGCGAAAGAAAAGGGAAGAGTAAATGATGCCTCTAGGCTTCATGTGTGCTGACTCAGATAGAATTAGAAAAGCTGATCTACAGGAGAATAAATAGATGAAAGCAATACAGAATGCCTGAGAGCCTTACTTCCATATATTCCATTATGTTTTTATATTTGGATTATAATCTATGTTTACCTTTTACATAAAGATTTCCAGCATCAATTTATTCAGAAAAAGGTATAAATAGGTGCATACAAATTCACCAGAATGCAGGAAATGAAAAGTTTAATGCTCAAAAATTTCTGGGGGAGGACCCCCATACCCCCCCACATCATAAGTCACCATGCAGAAATTGAATAAATACTTTGTATTTGGTTGAATTGTCAGTGCGATGTGTCAAATCTTTTGTTGTGTAAATCTAAGCAATTATTAATAATAACAAAAACACTAATAATAATATTAATGAAACACTCCTATTCCTTTGCATCATTATGCATTCTATTATCTCAAACAGACTGAAAAATAGTGCATTTAGCTGACGTAATTAGGAAAAAAATCTCCACCGGGGGAGCATCACCCCGGACCCCCCAAGGTTTGGGCTAAGCCCCGAATGTTTATATCGTCTGGCTCCGCCCCTGCTCTACAACTGTACAATTTGGGCTATATTATTTATGTCCCCTTCAATAATTGCTCAAACAGTTTTCCATTTCTCATCGACTCTGCACTCGGTGTTATCTGACCTTTGTCCTAGTTTTATTTTTTCCCGGGACACTTGGTTTCCCATTAGCAGGACACGGCAGGGTCCCAACTTGGCGTCTAAGCTCATTCTCTCTGACATAGTTAGGGGAGGGGAGGGGGGGGGCACGGCGGGCTAATTGGAGCATGCAGCGATATTTTCAGCTAAGGCAGCTTACAGCAGTGCTAGTTCTGGCAGGATCTAATGTCGGCTGATGACAGATTCTGTCAGTGTCTTCATGCAGATGATTGGCTAGACGCTGTTTTTAGATCCTTGGCTGGGTCAGCACCTGCTGCTGTGTCACTCTCCTAAATAGTTTTCCTAGATAATGTAATCAGTTACTCATCACTCTTTCAAGTAATTACATTTGGGAACTGGGGTGTTGCTGGTTCAAGTCCCGATACGGGCCAAAGTATGGTGGTGGACTGGTAGCTGAAGAGGTGCCAATTCACCTCCTTGAGCAACGCACCAAACCCACAACTGCTCAGTCTGACATCTCTCTGACACACATGTGTGTGTAATTCAGGCCTGTGTGTAATAATAAGAACAGAGTGAAAAGATTTGAATTTCCCCATGGGGGATTAATAAAGTATAAATTATATTATATTTAAACTACGGCTGCACGATATGAGGAACATGTCTAACTGCGATTATTTTGACTCATATTGTGATTGCGCTGTGATTCATGATATTGGAGGTTTTGATAATAATTAATGTCCGTTACATTCCATCCATTGCCAAATGAGTTGATCCAAAGCTAATTAACACTCCTGTTGTCAAATTTGACCCATTTTCAAAAAGTCTCTAATATCAAAAATGTGGGTTTCTTTCAACAAATTGTCCAAAAAGATGACATCGACAAAGACATTGGTCACATAAAGTTGGGGGGTGAAAAAGCTTCAAAACGTCAAAAAAATCACAAAAGTGTCGAAAAACAACAACCAAAATATTGAAAAAAAGGTTTGCTATCCGTACCAAACGAAGATGTTTTCTTTGGTCTGTAGGATACAATTTGTAAGATTGTACGTGTCTGCAGCACAGTACGTAATTCAAAATGCTTTGACACATATTTTGCCTTAAACAAATATTGTGACCCCATTGCCCACCCCCCGTGCGATTTAGATATTGCACTAGTCCATAATACCATTTCGATAAAAGTGCAATTAATTGTGCAGTCCACCAACAGATCTGTAAAACTGAGTTTCTCCACAAAGAATCCTGAAAAAGCACAACTTTAAATCTTGGGTTTACCAGAAATGTGCTTTTTTTTGGAAATAAGTAATTCAACATGAAAACACACTTTAAAGCGCCCATATTCTGCTCATTTTCAGGTTCATAATTGCATTTTGAGGTTGTGCCAGAATAGGTTTACATGGTTTAATTTTCAAAAAACTCCGTATTTTTGTTGTCCTGCGCATTGCTGCAGCTCCTCTTTTCACCCTGTGTTCTGGTCTCTGTTTTAGCTACAGAGTGAGACCTCTTTTCTTCTTCTTCTGTACTATCTTTGATTGCATTCGCACATGCTCAGTAGCTCAGATCGTAGATCATGTCAGCTAGCTCCATAGACAAAAGAAAGGCTGTTTCTCCAACTTCAGTCAGTTACAAGGCAGGATCAGCTGGGAGACTTCTTCTAAACCAGGGCACACATGGAAGTAGTTCTTTTGTAGATTGTGAACTAGGGTGTGTTATAGCAGTGCTTTGCTATTGAGAACGAGGTAGCATGCTAGCATGCTAACGGATGCGGTTAGCCAGCTCATTTCGGCTAGTAACGTAGAAAGCCGTGCCGATTTTGACCAGCTCACCAGGAGACTGAAGGCAGGACACATTCAGAAACCGGATCTCACTCAGAACCATGGAGAATTTATTAATTTTTTTTTAAGTTTGTATGCGTGTGGAAGCACCAGAGACACAAAATAACACCCCAAATCCCCGAAAAAAAGTGATTTTTGTTTTCATAATATGGGCACTTTAAGAGTTGGCAGCCCTATTTAAGATAGCGGTTTTCTTTGCGCTAAGCTAGGTTGTGGTGGCGTCTCTGTGCTGGACAAACAGAGACGAAGCTGACATCTGTCTTCTCATCTGACTCCGAGGAGAATCTTCCTAAATGTTATCGGCATCCATTCCTGCTGAGTCACTCAGAAGTCAAGGCCCCTCCGGCGGATGCCTCCAATCACTGCTTATTCTGACAGCTGATGTCAGATCAGCCTCTGAATGACAGATGCCTGAAATGCACTCCATATCGGCAGTCGTCTCCTTGGACGGTTAGGGCTGATGGCTCTGTGTAATATCCTCCATGGGAGCAGTAATAAGTGAGAAGGTGTATAAAGCAGGGAGGGCAGTGAGGAAATTGGATGAACGAAAAGCCCTTCATATTTCCATTCCTCCACCTAGCTTTATCTTTTCTGTCTCCACAAACTCATTAAGTTATCCGACGCTGTCTGACCCTGTGGAGGATACATACCCGCCTCTTGACCCCAGCCAAGGTTAGAAGAAGTTAATCATTTTGTCTATAAATCCTTTCTTCTAGCTTTTGCTCGTCTGCCTTTTTGATCCTCTTTACTTCAACATACTGTGATACTTAAAGTTTTCGTTCCTCTTTTTCCTAACCTCAACTCTGTCCACATGTGTTATCCCAGCCTGGTCCTACCACACTCTGGTCCATTAGCCTGGTCCTACCAGACTCTGGTACATTAGCTTGGTCCTACCAGACTCTGGTGCATTAGCCTGGTCCTACCAGATTCTGGTACATTAGCCTGGTCCTACTAGACTCTGGTAGACTAGCCTGGTCCTACCAGACTCTGGTCCATTAGCCTGGTCCTACCATACTCTGGTACATTAGCCTGGTCCTACTAGACTCTGGTAAATTAGCTTGGTCCTACCAGACTCTGGTGCATTAGCCTGGTCCTACCAGACTCTGGTAGACTAGCCTGGTCCTACCAGACTCTGGTCCATTAGCCTGGTCCTACCATACTCTGGTACATTAGCCTGGTCCTACTAGACTCTGGTAAATTAGCTTGGTCCTACCAGACTCTGGTGCATTAGCCTGGTCCTACCAGACTCTGGTACATTAGCCTGGTCCTACTAGACTCTGGTAGACTAGCCTGGTCCTACCAGACTCTGGTACATTAGCCTGGTCCTACCAGACTCTGGTCCATTAGCCTGGTCCTACCATACTCTGGTACATTAGCCTGGTCCTACTAGACTCTGGTAGACTAGCCTGGTCCTACCAGACTCTGGTACATTAGCCTGGTCCTACCATACTCTGGTACATTAGCCTGGTCCTACTAGACTCTGGTAGACTAGCCTGGTCCTACCAGACTCTGGTCCGTGTCATTTGTCCAGACAGTCTGGCCTCTCTCAATTAAAAAGTGTTAACTTCCTTGAAGGCGGGTACTCTTTTGAAGTTTAAAACTATTGGATCTGCCCAGAGCCACTCTGGATCTGCCAGAATCAATTGCTAACGTTTGGTCGTGACGTCGGCTTAGCATCGCTAGCGTTAGCCTTAGCATCGCTAGCGTTAGCCTTAGCATCGCTAGCGTTAGCCTTAGCATCGCTAGCGTTAGCCTTAGCCAACTTCGCTGTGGAGATAGAGCTGGCAATGGACCTTTTCCACAGGAGACATGTTGACTTGTCATAGTAGGAAAAGCACAGCTGAAATTGATAACCTTAACGATGGCTCAGTTCCATCAAGTGTCCCAGTAAGATATTTCAGTGAGTCAGCATGAACAATCCCAGGACCTCTCCTAAGTGGAATGCAGCCATCAGTAATGGTTTAATACCAGGGTCTCTTTAAGTGGAATGCAGCCATCATTAATGGTTTAATACCAGGACCTCTCCTAAGTGGAATGAAGCCATCAGTAATGGTTTAATACCAGGACCTCTCCTAAGTGGAATGCAGCCATCAGTAATGGGCTTGAATACACCTGAGCTGACTAACTTTCAACCAGTCACAGCAACGAGAAGTGACATAGCCCTGAGCAGCGGACAAATGTAGACGGACTACAGTGTGCAGAGATGAGCTGTCATGGTGTAGCATCAACATGTCTGTGAAGGAGTGTTATATAAATAGTACTTTAACAGAAAGGGTCCTATCTTGCACCCAGCGCAGCACAAAGCCCGACGCAGTTGTCCTTTTCCCGTCCAGCGCCCACGTCGTTTAAACAGCAAATGCACCTGCACCCATCTATGCGCCCATGGGCATGCTGGTCTTACAGGGAGGTGTGTTCAGGTGCATTCTGGGCGTGCTGGTCTTACAGGGAGGTGTGTTCAGGTGCATTCTGGGCATGCTGGTCTTACAGGGAGGTGTGTTCAGGTGCATTCTGGGCACGCTGGTCTTACAGGGAGGTGTATTCAGGTGCATTCTGGGAGTATTGCTATCAGCGGGAAGTGATCACACCATTGACCAACAAAAACCTGGTCTAAAGTCAATAACGCAGCATTTCATTGTTATTTTAACAGAGCATTAGTAAAATGCTCCTAGGCTCGTGCACAGCGCGCGCACACTATGCATGTTAAACACACAGGGACGCACAGCAGCACACACACACACACACACACACACACACACACACACACACACACACACACACACACAAACGTGCAGAAGATTACCAATAAAAATATTACGGTGCAAATCCTCCATCATAACAGCAATGCTCCAAGGTCCAAACGCGCCTGGCTTTTAAAGGGAATGGGCGATGATCTCTGATTGGTTGATTGCATGTTACGCCCAAAACACACCTCTGATTAATAAAGACACTAAGAACAACCCTTTAGGACCAGGCGCCCGGCACACAGACCCTTTTTACTGCCTTCAAACTAGCAAAAGTGGATTTGGACACGCCCTAAACACACCTGCACCAGTGGTCAGTTGGAAATCAGTGTGATTGGGGGAGGGACCAGATAAATATAACATGAACTCACAGATTATTCCGACATCTCTGCTGTCTGTTAAAACAACACTGCAGTTAATAGTTTTTAAAAGAATGCGTTTGTCACTGGGCTATTCAAATCATATCGACTTGACTCCCGTATATGCTTTGTCGACACATTTGCTGATGAAAACACACTGCCAATAAGGCTGAATTGAATTGAAAGAAGGGATACTTCTGTCATTTGGCTCTCAGGCTTTTGGCATTTCAGCTGGCTGCTTGACTGTATGAACCCAAACAGGATGCTTCCTCCTCTGGCAAATCTCAGAAAAGGGCTGTTTTTTTTCTCTCTCTCTCTCTCTCTCTCTCTGTCCCCTCTGTAGTTAAGGCCTGAAGCATGTATCCCTTGTGGGAGCTGAGACCCTTTAGAGAGGGAGAAACACTCCCCTACAGCTGAGCTAATAGGACATACACTCATAATGCTACAAGTGTGTGTGTGTGTGTGTGTGTGTGTGTGTGTGTGTGTGTGTGTGTGTGTGTGTGTGTGTGTGTGTGTGTACCTTTGTTAAAGCTCCATATGACCTTAGCGAGCCCTGCTTTTATATCTCATCCCTGCGCATTTGGCCCAGCTCCTCCTCTCCTCCGAGGCTTTTTCCTCCCAGAGAAACGGTGCTTCAGAGGAAGATAAACCACATTTTGCTCATTAGAGCATCGCTCAGCCTGTGTGTGTGTGTGTGTGTGTGTGTGTGTGTGTGTGTGTGTAAGTGTTTGTGGGTGTTAGCTGGCCCTCTCTAAGATGGACGCCTGCGAGAAGCCTCGTCACTGAAGTCCAATTTGACATAAATCCACAGAGCTTTGCATCAAAGCCAAAGCCATTTCCAAGCAGTCTCCTCTTCAAAGTCTCCCTAAATGTGAAGGCAGCTCCGGGGTTTTTTTTTTTTTTTTTTAAGAGTCGGCAGTAGGGCTGTACAATTAATCAAAATTTAATCGTGATTATGATTTCTGCTCCCAATGATCACAAAAACAGAATAATCGAGAAAAACAGTTATTTAGCTCATTACGTTTTGCAAGTAAACTCTTATTTTCTCGTGTGTTCTGAATGAAAAAATAAAGTTTAAATAGGACAAGTATTAACGCAAATTTCACAGGTTTTTTTCCGTTTTGCTGTTGAATTATTGAACTTTTTTTAAGTTCAATAATTGCAACATCTTTCCAGAAGTCATCGAGTTAAATTATCGTGATTTCAATATTGACCGAAATAATCGTGAATCTTGGACCCCACCACCATGCATTTACCAACACCTAATTGCGGTCATTATTTCCAGAGAGAGGGATGGGGAAAAAAGCACAGCTTCCCCCCGCCATTATAGGTGCAGCCCCCCCGAGCCATTTTGGGGCAGCACCCTAAGCCAAATGTGACTTTTCTCAGACAGTGGTGAGGAAAAACTCCCTTTTAGGCAGAAATCTCAGGTGGTCAGGACACTTAGAGCAGAATTTGGTAGATTTGCCGACTTTGACACCCCAACCCGGTCTCACGCAGGTTGCTGTGAGTCGACTTTTAAAATGTAATCTTTGTTTTGCTTGATTTGCTAAATTATAAGATTTCTAAGGAACTATTTGCTGCCTTTTTTAGGGCTTTATGTGGACCAAACTGTCAGTGAGAAGACTATATGAGAAATGGAATAATACAGTCAAAGATATTTATATATATATAGACCTTAGTGCTCCCCTAATACTGTACTGGGCCTAATTCTCTGGGCGGGCAAAGCAGAGAAAGGGGAGGTAACCTTGCTCCTTATGACCTCATAAGGAGAAGAATCCTGATTGGTCCATCTGAGCTTTCATTTTCTCAAAGGCAGAGCAGGATACCCAGGGCTCAGTTTACACCTATCACCATTTCTAGCCACTGGGGGACCATAGGGGGGCTTTATACTGTATATCGACCCAACTGTAAATGAGAAGGCTATATGAGTCATGCAATAATACAGTCAAAGATATTTGACTTTTCTCTTAAATAAAAGCGTGTCAATAAACTAAACATGTCTGTCCCCGGATGTGATTCTTATTTTCCAGTGTGGCCCTTAGTGAAGTTGAGTTTGACCCTCCTGATATAGAGAGAGATGTAGGTGCACATTGTTGTTTCTGTGTGTGCAGTAACTGAAGCAGGAAACATAAGTCGATGGAGATTAATGACGGCGCGCCTCTGTATTCTCGCTATATTGAGTTAGCGGTGGTTGGTCATTGCTTATTTACAGCACACATTTTCTCATTACAGACGGAGAAAACAGGTGTTAATCAAAGAGTGGGTGTTTGTGATTAAATGATGCGGCTAAGAAGCTGTGACTGCGGCTCGGGGTGTTGGTGTTAAATGTAATGAAAGGTATCTTTGTGTTTCAGGACTTCACAGTCGATTAAAGGTCCCATGGCATGGACCACTAAGGTCTATATAAAAGAGACTTCAGATATAGTATTAGGGGACCACTAAGGTCTATATAAAATAGACTTCAGATACAGTATTAGGGGACCACTAAGGTCTATATAAAAGAGACTTCAGATACAGTATTAGGGGACCACTAAGGTCTATATAAAAGAGACTTCAGATACAGTATTAGGGGACCACTAAGGTCTATATAAAAGAGACTTCAGATACAGTATTAGGGGACCACTAAGGTCTATATAAAAGAGACTTCAGATACAGTATTAGGGGACCACTAAGGTCTATATAAAAGAGACTTCAGATACAGTATTAGGGGACCACTAAGGTCTATATAAAAAGACTTCAGATACAGTATTAGGGGACCACTAAGGTCTATATAAAAGAGACTTCAGATACAATATTAGGGGACCACTAAGGTCTATATAAAATAGACTTCAGATACAGTATTAGGGGACCACTAAGGTCTATATAAAAGAGACTTCCAATATAGTATTAGGGGACCACTAAGGCCTATATAAAAGAGACTTCAGATATAGTATTAGGGGACCACTAAGGTCTATGTAAAAGAGACTTCAGATACAGTATTAGGGGACCACTAAGGTCTATATAAAAGCATCCAAAAGCATGTCTGGGACCTTTTAAGGCTTTTTATTATTATCTAACATAAGGTCTGGGTATCGCCACTCAGAGTCAATTAGGGCTGCAACTAACGATTTTCTGGATGAATGTATTCGATTTTATTTGGTCTAGCAAATGGTCAATAATGTGGATCAATGTTTCCCAAAATCCAAGATTACGTCCTCAAATGTCTTGTTTTGTCCACAACTCAAAGATATTCAGTTTATTGTCCCAGAGGTGAGAAGACACTAGAATATGTTCACATTTAACACACTGACATCAGAGACTGTTTACTTTTAATTTTTGTTTTTTAAATGACTCGAATCAGTTATCAAAATAGATTAATCTTTACACCTCAAGATTCAAGATTGATCCGATTAGGGATATTTCAGTTACAATACCAATGTAGCTTGGATATGAAAGAGGTTTTCAGTGATCTAACGTTGTAAATTATACAATAAACCCTCTAACATGCTGCATTGCTCGAAAATACTAACGTTAATGTTAAGAATTGACCCGACACATTAAAGTGCAACTCTAAAGTTGCACAGACAGTTATTCCTTTGGCCAAAGTTAGTATAACATTTAAGGCGTTATTTAGCGTGGCATGGATTCCTTACAAGGTTATATCAGGGTTTCCCCCAGAAAAGATGTTTAGCTCGGTGGCAAGTTTCTTTTTTCGACGAGGGCTCGGCTGGGACCAGTCACACACTGATGGCAGCATTATGTATACATAATGTTATATGTTATGTTACAGTGGGACTGTAGTTTAAAACTACGTCAGTCCTTCCAGAAAAATTTGGAGTTTTTTTTGTGATTGTTCCGGGGCAAAAATCCTTGATTATGCCACACGTTTTCTTAAAAAATGCGATGGAATATGCTATGTATGATATTAATGCAATTTTATGCAATGATATTGTGGGAACTTGCAAAAACAGTAGTTTGATGAAAAAGAGAAAAAAATTTGATTTCGATGATGTTCACGTCGCGTAATTACATCACTTCATAACGTTCCCATGGCAACAGGGGGAAATGGCTGCTCTTGTGTGAAGTAAACGCAACATTTTTCAACTTTCTGCTAAGATATACAGTACAGGCCAAAAGTTTGGACACACCTTCTCATTCAATGTGTTTCTTTATTTTCATGACTATTTACATTGTAGATTCTCACTGAAGGCATCAAAACTATGAATGAACACATATGGAATTATGTACTTAACAAAAAAGTGTGAAATAACTGAAAACATGTCTTAATATTTTAGATTCTTCAAAGTAGCCACCCTTTGCTTTTTTTGATAACTCTGCAAACCCTTGGTGTTCTCTCAATGAGCTTCATGAGGTAGTCACCTGAAATGGTTTTACCTTCACAGGTGTGCTTTGTCAGGGTTAATTGGTGGAATTATTTCCCTTATTAATAAAAAAGCCAGTGGCTTGTGGTGACATGTTGTATCTGGGTGTTATGGATACCTGGGTAAACATGGCAGACTCAGACTCAGGACAGAAATAGACCAGACTGCTCCATAAGTTCAGTCTAAACGTTCCCTCATGTCCCCGCAGCTCTCTGTCTCGGTCAGCGAGCTGATTTACAGACAGACATTTATAGCATCATGACCTGCCAGTGTGTGAACACGCCGGCTTTATATTTATTTATTTAGACGCTAATAGTCACGGTGTTATGCAAAAATGGCTCTTGGTGACGAGGACGAGTGCTAATTACTTTGTCGACCCTCTCAACTTTCCTCTAGCAGGCCCACATTGCCACTACACAGTGTGTAGCAGGTTGTGTCACCTATGTTTTTACTCTGTACTGTTTGTTGTTGGGCATTTATAAACGTAATTTGTATTTAGTTTTTAATCAACAAGCATACAATATATACATTTTCATGAGGGCTGTCAATATTGAAGTGATAATAACAAGTTCAGGCAATTTCCTTTCAACAGCGCACATTTTTTTGAACACATGTCCTGTTATTTGGGCCTGGGGCTGCTCTGTAGTTTGGGAAATCAGGAAACGATGCAGCAGTATTTGTTGTGGATGGCTAGCTGAAAGCGTCCGCCCTAGGAAGACAGTGAGCACCACAGATGTGGTGTACCCTCTGAAGAGGCATGCTGCACCCTGTACGGTTTCAGAGGGTTAAACCTGATCCTGAATCACAAATAAAAGACTATTATAAGAACCACACACTCAATTTAAAAAAAAAAATAATGTGTGCAGGCTAGTAAAAGCACAGTTTGGTTCACTTCCAGTGTTTGAGTGGGATTGCATTCTGAACTCTAGAGCACTTGGAAGAGAACCAAGACCCCGGTTTTAAAACAGACCAGAGTTTGAATGAGCTTTCACACTAAGCCCCAAAACGAGCCAGACTATACTACAAAGCGCTCCAGGGTTGAGTTAAAACGGACCAAACTGTTCAGGTGTGAAAGCGCCCTAAGATATCCAAATTAGTGCTGTCAAACGATTGAAATATTTAATCACGATTAATCGCATTAATGTCATAGTTAACTCGCAATTAATCGCACATTTTTTTATCTATTCTAAATGTCCCTTGATTTCTTTTTGTCCCATTATTTTTTCTCATTTTAATGCTCTCATCAACATGGAGAAGTGGATCGGCTTGCTTTGTGCTTTTGTTGGCTGGCTTTGACGAGGGGGCGGACAACTGGCAACAGCTGTGTGATTGACCATCAGCTGTGTGTTCTGTGTGCTCGGCCATCAGCTGTTTGCTTGGTTATCAGCTGTGCGCTTGGTCATCAGCTGTGCGCTTGGTCATCAGCTGTGTGCTCGGCCATCAGCTGTTTGCTTGGTTATCAGCTGTGCGCTTGGTCATCAGCTGTGCGCTTGGTCATCAGCTGTGCGCTCGGTCATCAGCTGTGTGCTCGGCCATCAAGTGGTATTTCAGACTGGACATGCTGTGATGATAGCTCAGTTCACAATGACAAAATACACACACATCACTTTGGTCTTGTCAATGGAACCATTTGGCAACTTTTTAAAAGTTTTCCATTCAGAATCTTATTGGCATCCATTTTGGCATCTCGCGCTCGCCATCCACTCAAAACGTAACGTTAGCCTGCTACTCTTTGGCCGGCTCACGAGCCCAAACCAGTGTAGATCCGGTGTGGTGTTGTAGTTTTTCTAACGTTACTAGTTGTTGCAACAGCATGTGAAAAAAACTACAAAGTTCGCTTGGCCAAAAAGAACATTAATCTCACGAGAAAAAAATTGACGCCTTTAACTGACAGCACTAATCCAAATCCAATGTCAGCACAGTGAAACTTTACAACGATACCTCATATATGTTAATGTTCATTCAGACGATTTGTTTGGAAATGTTAATAGGATCATTTTAGTTGAACAATCTGATTACTGTCATTCCTTCTGATTGTCTCAGATTACCTTCGTCTGTCCTCATCCTTCCCTCTGACTCGCAACCTTGATTCTTTGACTGATCGTACACCAACATCCATTAAGGTAATTGCTGTGCACGCTCGCTCAAAAATTGGATTTCGCTCCCGTTGCTCTCAGGCCAGGACTTACTCACAGTTGCTCAGACGTGCTTTGTAATCCACATTGGTGGCCACAGGTAATTCATTAAACACACAAACTGGACACCAACAAGGAGTGGGACCAACAATAACAGGAACACAGGAGGACATTTTCAAGGACTGCTGCTTCCATTTCTTGAGTACCTTTTCCATTTTCAAGTGTGCACACTCGTGTTTAGTCCCATCACGTCTAATATTGTGTAGCCGGGATGTGAAAGGCCTTGTTGAAATGAGGTGAAGTGAGGCTCATGTTGGCGAGGTTGCTGTCGCTCCATGGCAACCGTCCATGGAAATTAGTGTTTCCCAGTGGATGTAATTTAGCAATAAACAGTCTACAGTCTGAAGGACTGATACAGAGAAAAAAAATAAAAAGGTGAAGTGGAAGTAGGTTGACCATATTTCGATTTCCAAAAGAGAGGACACTCGGCCCAGCCTCGAGACACAAACTCCGACAGGCTTCTCAGAGGTTAATGAATATGCTTTATTATGCCTCAATTGTGCAAAAATAACTTCTGTAATAAAATAAAATAGAATCTGTAACAACCTACAATAATATCTCTCTTGATATGAGATATGAGATTGAGATGTTTGCGTCGCGCAATTATGTAACTTCATGACGTTGACATGCAACAGGGGGAAATTGCTGCTCTTGTGTGATGTAAACGCAACATTTTTCATCTTTCTGCTAAGATATATTATGGGACTTTTTTTGCAACAAAAAAGCGGGGATTATGAAATCAAGCAAAGCCCCGCATATTTTGCACGGAAAATCGGCAATTTATGCGGCGAAAGTGCGCCCGCGCATAAATATGCGGACTTTGGCTGATTATGCAGCCCGGTCTCACGGCAGTTTGTGTAAATGTGATGTTATTTGAATCTATTGATACGTGTTCACGGAGACGTTTTTGTCGGTTTTTACGTGGCGGACAACACGAAAAATTTGAAGTAATGTATTTCAGTGGGAAGCAAATTTTGTGGCCACAACACGAAAATGGTAGGGAGTAATATAAAAAGCCGAAAATCCGTGTAGGGAGGTTGGTCGGGGTGGTGGATGGGTCAAACAACACAGGACTTTCACCCGGGTGAGCGGGGATTGCGTCCCGCGTGTGGTGCTTTGTTTGCCGTTTTGTCCCGCGTGTTACTGTGGCGCGTCTCCCAGCATTTAAGGCGCCCTTTCCCTGTAAGGTTTTTCGTAAACCCAACCTCCGCCGTCCCGTTTTGGTGGCACCTCCCCACCGGGCCTCCCCAGCGGGCCGTCTCGCGGGCGCCTCCCGGCTTTCCCCGAGAAAATAACATGATATTTACACGTAAAAAAACGAGAAAAATAACGTGACATTTACACGTAAACAACGAGAAAAACATCTCCGTGAACACGAGAAAAATAACGTGACAGTTACACGTAAAAAAACGAGAAAAATAACGTGAAATTTACACGTAAACAAACGAGAAAAATAACGTGACATTTACACATAAACAACAAGAAAAATAACGTGACATTTACACATAAACGATAAAAATAACGTGACATTTACATGTAAAAAACAAGAAAAATAACGTGACATTTACACGTAAAAAACGAGAAAAACGTCTCCGTGAACACTTATCAATAGATTAAGAATGACGTTGATATTTACACAAAATGCCGTGAGTTATGTGATCGCATAATCGCGTTTTTCTGGAGGTATTTCTTTTGCAGCGTGCGTTCTGCTGTTGAGGCGAGCGTTCTGCGGCCCGGAGCACTCTCCAGGCAGCGCTGGTGGATTTCCCCGATGGCTTCCTCTCCTCCCTCTCCTCTGTTTTTGGTTTCCTCCGTCCTCGCTGGTGGCCGACGGCTGCTTCGAGCGCGCTTGGTTGAGGAGAGCTTTCTCTCTGGAGGCTGGTCCAGATGTGCAGCTCTCTGTCCCTCTGCATACACTCAGCCCTGCTGGAAGTCTGTTTCTTCTTCCTCCTGTTGCACAGGTGAGGGCTTCACTGAGCTGACACTTCACATTAAATCAGTCTGAAGGGTGTGTGTGTGTGTGTGTGTGTGTGTGTGTGTGTGTGTGTGTGTGTGTGTGTGTGTGTGTGTGTGTGTGTGTATCTGTGTGTGTGTGTGTGTGTGTGTGTGTGTGTGTCTCTGTATGTGTGTGTGTCTGTGTTTGTGTGTGTGTCTCTCTGTGTGTGTCTGTGTGTGTGTGTGTGTGTGTGTGTGTGTCTCTGTGTGTATGTGTCTCTGTCTGTGTGTGTGTGTGTGTGTGTGTGTGTGTGTGTGTGTGTGTGTGTGTGTGTGTGTGTATGTGCGTGTGCTGCTCACCCAACCTCGAGACTTCTTCACCGTCAGCTTGAGGCTCACTTACCATTCTGTCTCCAGTTCTCACCGCCCAGTGGAGTCTATAGCGTTGCTTCTTATCGCTCCAGCGGCTGATTTAATCAAAGATAACATGTCAGTGGTAAACCAGAGCTGGCTAAAGCTTTTCCTCTCCGCGTCCTCCTCCCTGTCCTTGCTTAACTATTGATTTGTCGAGCCTGGCGAGCTCATTTATCACTCGCATTTCCAGGCTGACTGCTGATTCTCATTGTGGGGTTTTCAGGACAATGTGGAAGGAGATCCCAGATGGGCTGGAGTCCTGATTGATTTGCACTTGTTATACAATTATACATCAGTGTTTTCCTGAGGTTTGTGGACAACGTAGGTGCACGTCTTCGGAAGGGTTTTAAAGTGCCCATTTTATGAAAAAAAAATGGGGTGTTATTTTGTGTCTCTGGTGCTTCCACACATACAAACTTGGAAAAACAACCATACATGCTGTTTTTGAGTGAGATACGGTTTCTGAATGTGTCCTGCCTTCAGTCAGATAAGAAGCAAGTGAGCTCGTCAAAATCTGCACGCTTTCTACGTTATGAAGTGACGTAATTACGCGACGTGAACATCATCAAAAAGCAGGATGATGGGGGGGGGAATCACTTTGTTTTCTCTTTGTCATCAAACTGCAGTTTTTGCAAGTTCCCGCAATTTTATCGCATAAAAGTGCATAAATATCCCGCATATTCCATCGCATTTTTTAAGAAAACGTGCCGCATAATCAAGGATTTTTGCCCCGCAACAATCACAAAAAAACTACGCATTTTTCTGGAAGGACTGTTAAGCAGACACCAAACAGTCTTAATGTTGGGAACAGGGCCTAGTGAAAAGGGAGAAAGGCAGCCTTTTCACAAAAGACATGCAGGAAATCTTCACAGGTCGGATTCGAACCCTGGACCTCTGCGTCGAGGCATAAGACCCTGTTTACACGTACATGGTTATTTTTACAAACGGAGACATTTCTCTTCGTTTACACGCAAACTGAGAATTCTCCTCTGAAACAGAGTCTTTCTAAAACCTCCGGCCAGAGTGGAGATTTTTGAGATCTTCGTTTGCACGTAAACTGAGACAAACGGAGGTTTAGGCAGCCGAGAGAGAGAAAGAGGAAGCGATTCAATGCTGTTGTTACTATTTTCTGGGTTCTGATTGGCTAGCGTTACTCCTCCACCTACAGGTCTCGTTACACCTCCACCTACAGGTCTCGTTACTCCGCCACCTAAAGGTCTCGTTACTCCGCCACCTACAGGTCTCGTTACAGTGCCACCTTACACTGCCACCTAAAGGTCTCGTTACACCTCCACCTACAGGTCTCGTTACTCCGCCACCTAAAGGTCTCGTTACTCCGCCACCTACAGGTCTCGTTACACTGCCACCTTACACCACCACCTACGGGTCTCGTTACACTGCCACCTTACACCGCCACCTACAGGTCTCATTACACCGCCACCTACAGGTCTCGTTACTCCGCCACCTACAGGCCTCGTTACTCCGCCACCTACAGGTCTTGTTACTCCGCCACCTACAGGTCTCGTTACTCCGCCACCTACAGGTCTCGTTACTCCGCCACCTACAGGTCTCGTTACACCGCCACCTACAGGCTTCGTTACTCCGCCACCTACAGGTCTCGTTACACCGCCACCTACAGGTCTCGTTACACCGCCACCTACAGGTCTCGTTACTCCGCCACCTACAGGTCTCGTTACACCTCCACCAACAGGTCTCGTTACACCGCCACCTACAGGTCTCGTTACACCTCCACCTACAGATCTCGTTACACCTCCACCTACAGATCTCGTTACACCGCCACCTACAGGTCTCGTTACACCTCCACCTACAGGTCTCATTACACCGCCACCTACAGGTCTCGTTACATCGCCACCTACAGGTCTCGTTACTCCGCCACCTACAGGTCTCGTTACACCTCCACCAACAGGTCTCGTTACACCGCCACCTACAGGTCTCGTTACACCTCCACCTACAGGTCTCGTTACACCTCCACCTAAAGATCTCGTTACACCGCCACCTACAGGTCTCGTTACACCTCCACCTACAGGTCTCGTTACACCTCCACCTACAGATCTCGTTACATCGCCACCTACAGGTCTCGTTACACCTCCACCTACAGGTCTGGCGTGCTCTTGGCTGCATTAACGGAGAGGTTGAAATCTCTCAATACACGTGCGCCTTATCTACCCGCTGAGCCCACCCGGCCACCCATTCTTCCTTCTCTTTGTGTCCTTTTTTTGCAATCACAAGTTCAACCTTTACACATTCATTTTAAACCTTTTCACATTGGTCTTCTTTCTTTCTTTCTTTTCAAGGTGAAGCACGCAACAGCTGCTCCCCATGCCAGTCTTTTTCGATTTTGGACTTCACTATTTTAAAATATGATAGAAGAGAGGCTTGGGGACACTTGAGCACACGTTGTTTTGGTGAGTTCACACTCTTATTTGTTTTTATGTTGTCTTTTCTTGTGCTTACTTCAGTGATGGATGTGTTTATCTAAAAAAAAAAAAACACATTGTGGGCTCATTTTAATATATATTAAAATAAGAAATCTGTATCTTGAGGATTCTGTTGTTGACAAACAGCATTTCTACAGATGAAACATTCAGATGTGCACTTTCTGCTTTAATCCAGGGAGATATTCCTCCAGGATTACATCTCGTCTGCAATTTATTTAAAAAGAAAATTCACCACTAGTGATGAAAAAGTTGTATCTCTTTAGGAGGTTAACAGAAACAGAAATTCAATCTGGAGTAGCATATTGCTTTAATGCTGCGTTAGGCATTTTATTTTTGATGTTGTTGGGCGAATCTTAATCCATATCCTTTTTGCTGATGGCCGTTGCCTTGGGCTTCATTTGTGTTGGGGTTCTAACCTCCGGTGGATTTGTGAGGACTATAGTTAACTGCTCCTCAGATCTCTGCAGGGTAAATCCAGACAGCTAGCTAGACTATCTGTCCAATCTGAGTTTTCTCTCGCACGACTAAAACTACTTTTGAACGTACACATGTTCCACCAAAACAAGTTCCTTCCTGAGACTATTTAGCAGAGGTGCTAACGTTAAATAAAACAAAGCAGTGGAGCGAGCTAGAGAAAGAGCAGAGAGAGAGAGAGAGAGAGGTGCTAACGTTAGATAAAACAAAGTGGTGGAGCAAGCTAGAGAAAGAACACACAGAGAGAGAGAGAGAGAGAGAGAGAGAGAGAGAAGTGCTAACGTTAGATAAACAAAGTTGTGGAGCGAGCTAGAGAAAAAAGAGAGAGAGAGGTGCTAACGTTAGATAAGAGAAAAAACAGATAGAGAGAGAGGTGCTAACGTTAGATAAACAAAGTGGTGGAGCGAGCTAGAGAATAAACAGAGAGAGAGAGAGAAAGAGAGAGAGGTGCTAACGTTAGATAAACAAAGTGGTGGAGCGAGCTAGAGAATAAACAGAGAGAGAGAGAGAAAGAGAGAGAGGTGCTAACGTTAGATTAAACAAAGTGGTGGAGTGAGCTAGAGAAGGATTTGGGGTTAGGAGGGTTAAAGTCGGGTTAGGCATTTTATTTTTGCCGTTGTTTAGTCAAAACTTAAAGAACTATGATGTAATTCAAGTGATCTGAGATAAAACTTGACTTCTTAAATGTAACTTTAAATAAAAATTATGCAAATGTAACTTTTCGTCCATCCACACGACGTTCACTACACTTTCAAACGAGACACACCCCCTATCTTTGGGATAGTCATGGTCAAACATTTTAGAGGATCTTTAACACCTCTTTAATCGGTATAATCTGCCAAAAAAAAAACGAAAAAAAAGGTGAACTTTTGTCAGACAGTGAAGTAACTCTCTGTCCAGCAGATCTGCTGCTTCATCTTCCCAGAATCCCACTGGGCGGTAAATTATTAAAGCGACCAGTACTTAGGGCAAGAAACTTTTGAATACTTTTTGGAAACAACACTTTTCTTTTAAGCCTCAAAACACCCACACACACACACACACACACACACACACACACACACACACACACAGACAGACACAACACACACACACACACACACACACACAACACACACACACACACACACACAGACAGACACAACACACACACAGACACACACACACACACACACATTTGGAGGGAAATTGTTTTAATGACTTAACATTAAATGTCCCATGACATGCAGCTTTTGGATGCTTTTATATAGACCTTAGTGGTCCCCTAATACTGTATCTGAAGTCTCTTTTATATAGACCTTAGTGGTCCCCTAATACTGTATCTGAAGTCTCTTTTATATAGACCTTAGTGGTCCTCTAATACTGTATCTGAAGTCTCTTTTATATAGACCTTAGTGGTCCCCTAATACTGTATCTGAAGTCTCTTTTATATAGACCTTAGTGGTCTCCTAATACTGTATCTGAAGTCTCTTTTATATAGACCTTAGTGGTCCTCTAATACTGTATCTGAAGTCTCTTTTATATAGACCTTAGTGGTCTTCTAATACTGTATCTGAAGTCTCTTTTATATAGACCTTAGTGGTCCCCTAATACTGTATCTGAAGTCTCTTTTATATAGACCTTAGTGGTCCCCTAATACTGTATCTGAAGTCTCTTTTATATAGACCTTAGTGGTCCCCTAATACTGTATCTGAAGTCTCTTTTATATAGACCTTAGTGGTCCCCTAATACTGTATCTGAAGTCTCTTTTATATAGACCTTAGTGGTCCCCTAATACTGTATCTGAAGTCTCTTTTATATAGACCTTAGTGGTCCCTTAATACTGTATCTGAAGTCTCTTTTATGTTTTATGTTTGCCTCATGTTGGATGTATTTGATACATCTGATTTCATATGCAATTTTTACTGTAATATTAAGGGGAGAAGACCTTGGATGTTAAACAAGAGCTTATTCATTTTTTTACCTACTGTTAAAAAAAGCAAATACAGGATACTCTTTCTGCACTTGATCCGTTGACTAAGTTTTTAATTTGGTATTCCTCATGAAAGTGACTTTATTTTGTGGTTGGATTGATAGCCTACATCTGTCTTCAGGTTGCACTAAAAATCCATTTCACTTGAACAGTGCAGTGTTAAACTATTTTAATAAATAGAGATTTGAACCTTATTCACACACACACACACACACACACACACACACACACACACACACACACACACACACACACACACACACACACACACACACACACACACACACACACACACACACACACACACACACACACACACACACACAAACTCTCCACCTGAAAGAGTTTCCTAATGTGTTGTGAAGCGAAGCGTTCATGCAGAAGGTCGCCCGAGTGGACCTGCACCTCCTCCCTCCCTCCCATCCTTCTGTCCCTCCTCTGGTTCACTAAGTCCAGCAGGGACCAGAACTTAACACACAGCAGACACAGAGCACTCAGGTTCCTTTCTTTAAAACCCCACATTACTGCCCTATCCCTTTTAGTTTTACTACTGCCTGGGTGCCTCTCAACCCCACACTCTGCCCGTTGGTGTGTTTTATATACGCTACACAGCTGAACACAAGTTTCCTGATGTTTTTAAAGGTCCCATGACATGGTGCTCTTTGGATGCTTTTATATAGACCTTAGTGGTCCCCTAATACTGTATCTGAAGTCTCTTTTATATAGACCTTAGTGGTCCCCTAATACTGTATCTGAAGTCTCTTTTATATAGACCTTAGTGGTCCCCTAATTCTGTATCTGAAGTCTCTTTTATATAGACCTTAGTGGTCCCCTAATTCTGTATCTGAAGTCTCTTTTATATAGACCTTAGTGGTCCCCTAATACTGTATCTGAAGTCTCTTTTATATAGACCTTAGTGGTCCCCTAATACTGTATCTGAAGTCTCTTTTATATAGACCTTAGTGGTCCCCTAATACTGTATCTGAAGTCTCTTTTATATAGACCTTAGTGGTCCCCTAATACTGTATCTGAAGTCTCTTTTATATAGACCTTAGTGGTCCCCTAATACTGTATCTGAAGTCTCTTTTATATAGACCTTAGTGGTCCCCTAATACTGTATCTGAAGTCTCTTTCCAGAAATTCAGCCTGGGTGCAGAATTACAGCCACTAGAGCTGGGTGGGCAAAGCAGAGAAAGGGGAGGTAACTTTGCTCCTTATGACCTCATAAGGAGAAGATTCCAGATCGGCCCATCTGAGCTTTCATTTTCTCAAAGGCAGAGCAGGATACCCAGGGCTCGGTTTACACCTATCACCATTTCTAGCCACTGGGGGACCATAGGCAGGCTGGGAGGAACTCATATTAATATTAAAAAACATGAAATTGTCATGCCATGGGACCTTTAACAGCACTGCGCATTACATTGCTGTAAAACTCAGATTAAGTTCCTTTTTAGCTGCACAAAATGAAGGCTACGTTTTGTAGTCATCAAGGTTACAGTACTTTCAAAATAAGAGGAGAATAAGCATGAGCATGTGTGTTGAAATAGTTCTTATCACGGTCTCCCCTGGCTGTAGAGAGGTGGGCCAACGCATTTTTTGTCTCAGTGCAAGTAATTAGGTTGTTTTTTTTGTCTTTTGTTGGCTCACTTTTACTCACAACATGCTAATCGATAACATAGGATTCCATTCACTACGCTAAGCTAACTAGCGGCGGCACTGCCGGTGTTGCACCAGACTAAAACAATGCATGCACAAAAAATGCTTTGGCCCACCTATCTACAGCTAGGGGAGACCGTGATGAGCCCTATTTCAACAAAAGGTGGTACAGTACAGGCCAAAGGTTTGGACACACCTTCTCATTCAATGAGTTTCCTTTTTATTTTCATGACTATTTACATTGTAGATTCTCACTGAAGGCATCAAAACTATGAATGAACACATATGGAATTATGTACTTAACAAAAAAAGTAGCCACCCTTTGCTTTTTTGATAACTCTGTAAACCCTTGGTGTTCTCTCAATGAGCTTCATGAGGTAGTCACCTGAAATGGTTTTACCTTCACAGGTGTGCTTTGTCAGGGTTAATTAGTGGAATTATTTCCCTTATTAATAAAAAAGCAAAGGGGGGCTACTTTGAACCACCGAGGAGGTGTGGGTTGATACGAGGCTCTCGCGAGCCGTCCCGTTACAGCTCCACGCGTAATGGTAAGTGTGTTTGTTCGATGTGGTGTTGAAGCGCAGCGCCGCTTACGTACATCACACACACATTGTGTTCAATCGGTTAGGGTCTCACCCAGAAGAGGAAGAGAGTTCGGGGTCGTCAGTGTAATGCTTTATCAGTTAATTTTTATAAGCACAAAAATACGTTTGGAAAAAACAGAAAAATCGCGACAAAGTGTGTTGATAAAAAAGGACAAAAACATTGAAAAAGGAGGGAATGAACACACACACACTCCATACACACACACACACACACACACACACACAGTCCACACACACAAACACGTGCATGCACACACAAAAACACACATACATGCACACACACCACACCCATATACACACACGCATGCATGCACACACACACTCCACACACACATGCACACACACAAATACGCATGCAGGCGCACACACACACACACACACACACACACACACAAATACGCATGCAGGCACACATGCACACACACACACTCCATATACACACACACACACTCCATACACACTCCATACGCACACACACGCACACACACCACACCCATATACACACACACAAATACGCACGCATGCACACACACACGCATGCACACACACTCTACACACACACAAACACACATGCACCCACACACACTCCAGGCACACACACAAACACGCATGCACCCACACACACTCCAGGCACACACACAAACACGCACGCACACAAACACACACACACCACACCCATATGCACGCGCACACACACACACACAGTCTGTCTGTCTGTCTAACCTGTCTGCCTGCCTGCCTGCTATGATTGGCTGCATTGAGACTACAGAGACCCAGAGAGTTCTTTGAGAGAGCTCAGGGATTTATCTGCCAGCAGGTTTCTTCATTTGAAAGTGTCAAAAAATTCCGGAAAAAGCTTCAGAAAAGCAGCGAAAAACAATTGACTTTTTATTAACCTTTATTTAACCAGGAGAAATCCCACTGAGATTTCTGAGAGTCCTGACCAAGACAGAAGTACATAAGTTCCATATTAAAAATATACAACAAAAACAAAGAAAGAAAACAGTCGGCAAATTAACATCATCTCCACATAATCACCAGCAGCGCTCCGTAGCAGCACATGTGCATTTAGTACTCAAATAATCCTTTATCCTAATTTTAAACTGTATCAATGTTTGTAGGTCTAATTTAAGATGATTCTGCAGTTTATACCAGGATGATGGTGCAAAAAAAAAAAAAAAAAAAAAATAAAAAAAAAAAAGGTACTTTCACCGAAAACAGTTCGCATTCGGGGGATGTCATTCATGATATGCCCGTATGATCGAAGATTACATTTCCTGGTAATGACTTTAGGAGTCAGGAGAGAACATAAGTAAGGAGGCAGTTTACACAGTATGGTCTTAAAGGACAATTCCGGCGCAAAACAAACCTAGGGGTTATTACCTGATGCGTACCTACTGTCGCTCTCTGGGACATGTTTTCATGCCAATCGAATGAGTTTGGAGCTTTGACGAGGCTACCGCGGACTGCTGGTTAGCTTACAATGCTAGTATTTGGGGCATAGGGACAATCAAATTAAATAGTTATTTAATACCACTAAAAAGGCTTGAAATATCACCACACCATAGTGTTAGCATAATGAGGGTCCCTACATGTGAACCAAAGCATTGACAACATTGTAAGTGTATAGATAGTTTATTAAAAAGATAGATTATAAAGACAATCGCGTTCATGTTTACTTGCGGGAGCCATCTTGGAAACCAGTCATGACTAGTCGAAAAATGAGCGCCCTGCAAATAAGTCTGAGATTCCCAGACTGTCTGTGGAGATTCCACGTTGCACAGCATTTGACTAGTCATGACTGGTTTCCAAAAATGGCTCCCACAAGTAAACATGTGTCATGGTTTCAAGAAAGGCTTGGACCAAGGGGGTAAGCTTCGCTTCAGAACTCAGGCCATCTATAGCGCCATTTTGTTGCTAACTGGCCATCACCTCCTGTTAGCATTCCGCTGACCGCCATTTCTTTTTTTACGTCACTTGACTGCGAATAACTTTACATCTGAAGTGTTTAAAGACTATTTGTCCGTTTAGTTCCAAAGAAACACGGCAATGTATAAAAGGCTCCATTACCTTGTACCTCACGTTATGGCTCCGTAGCAGACGTTTTTGTAAAAATAAGCCAACAATTGTGTCATAACCACGAGACTTACGGTCACACAGTAGAGGAATTACCGTATAGTACAGGAGAAGCTCGCAGGCAGTTTTGACTTACATGAGCTGTTTAGGTTTAATTACTAATGTTAACTAGCATGTTAGTGATCAATAATTAGCCTGTGCTTATGTTATCTCCTTACATACACCTACACTCTCCGTCTCTGTAAGATTGGGAATGATTGAGATTTCTCTTGGCACAGCTACCAGAAGACTTCACACTTTCAGACACGTTGCTCACTTCACATTCTCTCAGTTGGAGGCTGCTCAGTAAAGCTGGCCATCACCGGAAAAGTGCTTCTAATAGCCTTCACTGGTCTCCGTCCAGAGCAACGGGGTCTATTGGTCCATTATATATATACTGTCTATGGCTTGGACCCAAATGCAGTTAAGAGGTAATTTATTAAACAAAAGAGTCTTACACAAAGTCCTCAGACAAGTAGCCAGGCAGGAACAAACAAAAGAAACAGAATCCACGACAGCACAGAGAAGGTAACCAACAGCAACAGAATAAAATGATCCGACACCAGACAAAGACAACACAGAGACTAAATAAACCAGGTAACGAGGACTAACAAGGGACAGGTGACACTAGGCTGGGCAAACAGGTGAAACATTAGGGCAATCACAAGGGAGGGAAAACTAAAGACAGGAAGTAAACCAGACAAAACAAGGGAGACAATAAGGACTTCAAAATAAAACAGGAAACAAAACATAACAGAACCCACAATCATGACAACATGAACGCGACTGTCTTTATAATCTATCTTGGTGTGGTGATATTTCGAGCCTTTTTAGTGGTATTAAATAACGATTTAATTTGAGTAGTCCCTAAGCCCCAAATACTAGCATTGTAAGCTAACCAACAGTCCGCGGTAGCCTTGTCAAAGCTCCAAACTCATTCGATTAGCATGAAAACATGTCCCAGAGAGCGATAGAGTAGGTACTCATCAGGTAATAAGCCCTAGCTTCGTTTTGCGCTGGAATTGTCCTTTAAAAATAAAAATATACCAAGGCTCCAACCTGCAATTGTGCAAAGAAGGCCAACCAACGCTCTCATACAAGTTACAGTGATGAGTACGAAAACTAGAATTAGTTACAAATCTTAGTGCTGCATGGTATACGGAGTCCAGCATTTTCAGAGAAGATTGTATAAAATATCACCATAACCCAGCATTGACAGAAATGTTGCTTGTATAAGTGTTTTTCTCACACTAAAAGAGAAACAGCCTTTGTTTCTATAATAGAAACCCAACTTCAGAAACATCATAAAAAGTGACCAAAAACTTGGGAAAAACCCCCCGACAAACAGGCCGGGAAAAGTGACAAATGTCGAAAAAGAACAACTAAAACTATGACTAGAGATGACATATGCTGATTTCATTTCAGCGTGTGTGCAGAAGATAACACGTTTACAATATGCAAACCCTGCAAGGAGACAGTAGGGCGTGGAGGGACCACACCAAAAACCTAAATCACATCTCTCTTTAGTGTGATATTGGATGTGAAAAGAAGGAAATGGTTCTAACGTTGCTCTTTAGATGTGTGTGAAGGTCCCACACCAGGAGTAATTTATATAGTTATATTATTATATAGTGATCCATTATCTGTTCAAAAACATGTTCTATTAAAGAAAAGATAGAATATAAATATTTGCGTGTGCTGTAAAGTGGTTAGAAACAATCTGAATCGGTTAAAATCGATATCGGCCGGCCTAACTCAAAGAAAATCGGAAATTGGAATCGGCCTACAAAGTTGTAATCGGTGCATCTCTAATTATGACCCAGAAAAACTAAACGTTGCATGGACGAGGGTTAAACAATCAACATACCTCCTAGAAGGCATTTTATTGTTAAAATACCATGACTGGTGCATGGCTTTAATGTGCTGCTGCAGTGGGTTTTTAATGTGAGGCTCTCTGTTTTACTGCATGCACGTCCTGTCACTGTGGATTAGTGCTGCGCTGCTGCACTGACCCGCAGAGGAACTTTGGATAATTCAAGCTTTCAGTCGCCTGATGTCCTCTGATGTCTGAGAGAGACAGCAGGAGCACTGAGACACAAGTTTCTGTTAGAATATGTAACAGTAGTATGTAATATGTAACAGTACATGACACTGTTTATAATATTTAGGTCCTGAGATAGAGTAGATAGGGTTGGCTTTTGTTTGTTCCGCTACAACAGCAAAAAAGAAGAGCACAAACCGACAGTCAGGGCCCTATTTTATCGATCTAAGTGCCTGGTGCAGGTGTGTTTAGGGCGAGTCCAAATCCACTTTTGCTAGTTTTGACGGCAGAAAAAAGGGTCTGTGTGCCGGGCGCCTGGTTCTAAAGGGTTGTCCTTAGTGTCTTCATTAATCAGAGGTGTGTTTTGGGCATAACATAAAAATCAACTATTCAGAGATCATCTCCCATTCCCTTTAAAAGCCAGGCGCGTTTGGACCTTGGAGCATTGCTGTTATGATGGATATATATATATATATATTTTTATTTGTAATCTTCTGCATGTGTGTGCTGCTGGGCGTCCCTATGTGTGTGTAACAAGCATAGTGTGCACGCGCTGTGCACACTATGCTCTACATATGAAGGCCTGTTTACGGTGTGTTTTAGCCGTGGTTTTGGCCTGGAAGGCTCTATAGAAATCTGGCGCCCTATTGGACGAAGTTAAACTGAGAGAGCGTGGCGTTCACAGGCAGTAATACGGTACGTTCAGTTCATGTTCACCCAAAATGTCAACCGAGTTCATGAACTTTTGTTCAATGAACAGGCACACAGCATTGGGTACCCAACCCAAGAGGTAGAGACAGTTAAAGGGCAGCTGTGGCACTAAAGCAGGACAGATGTTCTTCAGCTCTGATCAATAGTTCTCATTAGGTTCTAATTTTATTTCATCTAAATTTAGTTTTAGCTGATGAATCCTCGTTATGCCACATTAAACTCACTTAGTTCCTGTTTGTTCTATTGAGTGAATTGTTTCATTATTATTTGTTGTCGCGATTCTGCAAACACGCTGTTGTTCTCACAGCAGCGTGACCTCATCATTAAGGGCCACTGGTTTCAATTTCATCTGATATTTACTCATTTTATGAGATTAATTCACGGTAAGGTACATTAATCTCATTTGGCTCCGTTCATTTTTATAACGGTCTTGTTTAAATCACAAGTAGTGTTTTTCTGGAGCTGGCATAAACATAAACAAGTCACGACTATACAAGACGAGGCATATGTGCAAGTTGTTTTTAACTTAAAGGCCAGGGACTACAGATGGAAAATAGCCTTTGGGCTTATTGTGGCATTTGTAACCCACTAAATCATACGTTTCATTAATTTGCACTGTCCCCTTCTTAAATAAAACTGAATTGAACTCTGTGTGGCTTAAGGCTACGTTCACACAACCTGCGTTGGCCATCTGACGATCCAGCAAAAACTAGAGATGCACTGAATCCAGATTTTTTAGGGTTCGGCCGAATACCTAATCCACTGGTTAAGATTCTGCGAATCCGAAACCGAATACCGAATCATCCAACCATCCTCCATCCATGAACAAAGTAAACACATTAATGAAGTAAACAGTGTCCACAGCAGCGTATTTTTAATTTTATTTACCTGAAGTTGCTGCATTTTGGCTGCTGTCTGTAGATTCCTTCATGCACAACTCATATTCTTTCGGATGTTTCATACAGAGACAGTATATAAGAATGGACCAATAGATCCCGTGTCTCTGGAAGTGAAGGATATTGGAAGTCACTTTTCCGGTGATCGCTAGCTTTACTGAGCAGCCTCCAACTGAGAGAGACAACGTAGATGTGACGTGAGCATCCTGTCTGAAAGTGTGAAGTCTTCTGGTAGCTGTGCCAAGAGAAATCTCAATCATTCCCAATCTTACAGAGACGGAGAGTGTAGGTATATGTAAGGAGATAACATAGACACAGGCTAATTACTGATCACTAACATGCTAGTTAACATTAGTAATTAAACCTAAACAGCTAATGGAAGTCCAAACTGCCTGTGAGCTTCTCCTGTACTATACGGTAATGCCTTTTATACATTGTTTACATTGTTTCTTTAGAAATAAACAATGGATAAATAGAGTCTTTAAACGCTTCAGATGTAAAGTTATTCACTGTCAAAGTGACATCAAAATGAATGGGAGTCAATGGGATGCTAACGGGAGGTGATCGTTTTGAACCATTTTGAGACCGGTCTCAGTTGGGTGTTAAGAGTTGAGTTCAAGGTTTCAAGTAGTTTGTAGGGGTGGGAATCCCCAGAGCCCTCACGATACGATATCATTGCGATACTTATGTCACGATACGATATTATTACGATTTTAAACATATTGCAATATTCTGCAATATATTGCAATTTATTACCTTTTTTCCAACTTCAAATTTTTCCCAATTTCAAATAATGTCCCCAAAAGGAAAATGTTGTCAACATCTGTTTTATCTTAAAAGATACAATTCTCTGTCTCTTCATCTCACTTCAGTTGTATTGCTGCAAAATGGGATTGTCAAGCAGACAAACTGACCAACACATATATAATAAACGATCCATACTTGGCGTCTGTGTATCGATACAGTATTGCCACAAAAAATATCGCCATAATGTGCTGTATCGATTTTTTCCCCTCACCCCTAGTAGTTTGTGGTCACTTGTTGTGAGTCAGCTGTGTGGTAACCTACTTAGAAAATGTAATCATTGCTTTGCTCGATTTGCTATATTCTAGGATGGCTTTGGAACTTTTTTGCTCACTTTTTCAGAGCTTTATGTCGACCAAACTGTAAGTGAGAAGACTACATGATACATGCAATGATTGAGTCAAAGATATTTGACTTTTTCAATGAAATAAAAGCATGTCAATAAACTCTACATGTCTGGCCCTTGGTGTGATTCTCTTTTTCCAGTGTGGCCCCTTAGCGAAATTGAGTTTGACACCCCTGGTCTACAAGGTTGTGCTCAAGCTTACTTTTCTTTTTGTACAAGTGAGAATACATTCCCAGTGAGATACTGCTCATTACTGACATGTTATATATGTCTCAAACATAAGTAGGTACATGTTCCTGTGGGTGTTCTTACGCTCTGGTCTTGATCCAGCCTCTTAGGTGACTACAGCTCTCCCTCCAGCTACCTGACATCATTTGTGTAACCTCGGGAGCCTCTTAAGATCCAGATGAAGAGCTCTCTGTTTGTGTACGGAGCTCCGGCAGCTGGGGAGAGACACTCAGGAGTGTAGGAGAGCCTAGAGAGCTGATTATAACTCATTCACAGTTAAAACAAAAAAAGCCACAAGGAGAAAACAAAGGCTTCAGTCATCACATTGTCATGAACAAAAAATGTTACGTACCAGCCAGATAGTCAGTCCTTCCAGAAAAACATGATTATGCGATCGCATAATTCAACGCATAATCAGCCAAATTTTTCCAAATACACCACACTTTCGCCACAAAAATTGAAGATTTACGCCCAAAATATGCTTTGGCTTTGCATGATGTCATAATCCCTGCATTTTCGTTGCAAAAAAGTCCCATAATATATTTTAGCAGAAAGTTGAAAAATGTTGCGTTTACTTCTCACAAGAGCAGCCATTTTCCCCTGTTGACATGGGAACGTTATGAAGTGATGTAATTACGAGACAAGGGGGGATCAATTGTTTTTCTCTTTTTCATCAAACTGCAGTTTTTGCAAGTTCCTGCAATTTCATTACATAAAATTGCAAAAATATCTTGCATATTCCATCGTATTTTTTAAGAAAATGTGCCGCATAATCAAGGATTTTTACCCACAACAATCACTAAAAACCTCCGCATTTTTCTGGAAGGACTGGATAATAGTCTGGCTATCACCAAACCAAGCTCAATCTTCGGGTTCATGGTGATTTTGTCTGTCTTGACTTCTCACAGCGAGACGCGCAATCACCGAGACATGCAATCAAGCACACGGAGAGAGAGAGACGACCGACTGTTTTCCCCACTCATCCTGTCTCTTTCAGAGAGACAGAGAGAGAGAGAGAGAGAGGAGAAGGATCGCTTTTGATCGGCAGGTAGAAATATGCGTACGGTATGAATGGCCAGGCGCGGGATTAGGCATGTATCTACGCTACACGGGCTACACGTGACACTTATGCTACCGGTGTGTTTTCCATGTTATACAGAAGCCGTCAATGTCGTGCATACAGCAAATTCGTACGGATTCAGTGCAATACTTTGCGTAACGATATGCAGGAATTAGGGGTGGGGGATAAAATTGATACAGCATAGTATCGCGATATTTTTCGTGGCAGTATCGTATCGATACACAGACGCCAAGTATGGATCTTTTATGACATACAGTACAGGCCAAAAGTTTGGAAACACCTTCTCATTCAATGTGTTTCCTTTTTATCTTCATGACTATTTACATTGTAGATTCTCACTGAAGGCATCAAAACTATGAATGAACACATTTGGAATTATGTACTTAACAAAAAAGTGTGAAATAACTGAAAACATGTCTTATATTTTAGATTCTTCAAAGTAGCCACCCTTTGGTTTTTTATTAATAAGGGAAATAATTCCACTAATTAACCCTGACAAGGCACACCTGTGAAGGTAAAACCATTTCAGGTGACTACCTCATGAAGCTCATTGAGAGAACACCAAGGGTTTGCAGAGTTATCAAAAAAAGCAAAGGGTGGCTACTTTGAAGAATCTAAAATATAAGACATGTTTTCAGTTATTTCACACTTTTTTGTTAAGTACATAATTCCATATGTGTTCATTCATAGTTTTGATGCCTTCAGTGAGAATCTACAATGTAAATAGTCATGAAAATAAAAAGGAAACGCATAGAATGAGATGGTGTGTCCAAACTTTTGGCCTGTACTGTATGTGTTGGTCAGTTTGTCTGCTTGACAATCCCATTTTGCAACATTTAAAATTGAAGTGAGATGAACAAACAGAGAAATTTTATCTTTTTAGATAAAACAGATGTTGACAAAATTTTCCTTTTGGGGACATTATTTGAAATTGGAAAAAATTTGAAGTTGGAAAAAAGGGTAATACATTGCAGTATATCGTAGAATATTGCAATATTCTAACACTGCACTGGGTTAAATGCAGAGAATGAATTTCGCTACATGTACGTGTATGTGACAAATAAAGTACCTTTAATATGGTTAAAATCGTAATAATATCGTATCGTGACATAAGTATCGTGATGATATCGTATCGTGAGGCCTCTGGGGATTCACACCCCTAGTAGGAATGGTTCTCGAGAACAGCCTGTAAGCCATTATTTTTGTAATGTGCGCTGCTGGTAAAATGTGAATATCATATTTCAGTCCCTCTAGAAAAACACGATTATGCGATCGCATTATTCAACGCGTAATAAGCCAAAGTCCGCATATTTATCCGGGGAGCCAGCGCTGAGCTATCATTTTCTTGGTTGCGGTTGAACCGGCTAGCCACATTTTCTTCTGTCTCTCAGGTCAAGTCTGACCCCTTTTCAAAGTTTTCTATATCAGAAATGTGGGTTTCTTTCAACAGAATTGCCCAAAAATAACATGGATGATTCAACACAGCGCTCTTCGCAGTTAAAATGTTTAAAAGAAAACATCAAAGATTGTTGACTAAAATGACATAAAAGTGACAAAAAACGTTGAAAAAAGTGACTAAAGTCACTTGAAAGCCTAGAAAACAGCAGAATAAAGCTTCGGAGGCACTAACAATGTTTTAAAAAGCGACAAAAACGTAACAGATTGTTGAAAACAGCATAGAAAAATTTGTCGAAAAAACATGAAAAAAGTGAGGACAACATAAGGGTTAAATGTAAAATCCTGAAGGGTCTTTCTGCAAGGACTGATATTTAATGTGGAATGAGGCAGATCAGTGTCGATTTATTCAGAATAAAGAGAAGATGTGAAAAAATGCTGCCAAACGAGTCCTCTGTGTGACAATTCCACATTAACCCGGACCACACAGCCACAGTGTGGAACAATACAGAGTGACTTAAACATGGAATCGTGTTCTTTTTCATACATACACACACACACATGCACACACACACACACACACACACACACACACACAGACACACACACAGACACACACACACGCACACACACAGACACACATGCACGCACACACACACATACACGCAGACACACACACACACACATACAGACACACACACACACATACACACACACACACACACACACACACACACACACACACATACAGACACACACACACACACAGACAGACACACACACACACACGCACATACAGACACACACAGACACACACACTGTAACACGCACACACACATAGACACACACACACTCGGACAAATACACACAGACACACGCACACGAACACACACACACACACTCGGACAAACACACACACACACGGACACACACACACACACACACACACACACAGACACACACACACACACACACACACACACATACAGACACACACACACACACACACACACACAGATATGCGCACACTTGCACACACACACACAGACACACACAGACACACATACAGACACACACACACACACACACACACACACACACACATGGACACACACACACACAGACACACACACAGATATGCACACAGTTGCACACATACAGACACACAGACACACACACACACACACACAGACACACACACACAGACTTGCACACACGGACACACAGACACACAGAGACACACACACAGACACACACACACATACACAGACACACACAATAACTTAAACATGGAATCGTCTTCTTTTTCTTCTAGTTTCCCCCGCTGAGTGCTGTTTTATTAATTAAAAAGGCAAAGATGTCTCATTAGTTTTTCATGTATATCTACAGTACAGAGAAAATGAAATTGATGAAATCCCGAAGCCTTTCAACCTCACCTTCCCAACGAAGAAAGAAAAAAAGGAAGGAAGAAAAGAAGGAAGGAAGGAAGGAAGGAAGGAAGGAAGGAAGGAAGGAAGGAAGGAAGGGAACAATAATCAGGACGAGAAGCGTGTTATCGGGGCTCAGTACTTCATTCTCTGCTCGGCCGTCCTCTCGCTGAGCAGAGAAACGCAATTTATTCAGCTCACTGAGTGAGGAGAGAGTCTTATCTGAGAGGCAGAATAAAAGGGAATTAATGAGACAGACACACACACACACACACACACACACAGACAGACACACACACACACACACACACACACACACACACACACACATACACACAGACACACAGACAGAGACACACACACACACACACACACACAGACAGACACACACACACACACACACACACAGACAGACACACACACACACACACACACACACACACACATACATACAGACACACACAGACAGACCGACACACACACACACAGACAGACACACACACACACACATACATACAGACACACACATACACACACAGACACACACACATACATACAGACACACACAGACAGACCGACACACACACACACACACACAGACAGACAGACACACACACATACACACACACACACACACACAGACATATTCATACACACACATACAGACACAGAGTTGAATGCACAGACACACACACAGACACATACACACTCGCACACAGACACAGACACACACACAGACACACTCACAGACACACACACGCATGCACAGAGACACATACACAGACACACACACGCGCACGCACACACACACACACACAGATACACACACATACAGAGACACAGACACATACACAGACACACATGCACGCACACGCACACACACACACACACACACATACATACAGACACACACAGACAGACCGACACACACACACACACAGACAGACAGACACACACACATACACACACACACACACACACACACACACAGACATATTCATACACACACATACAGACACAGAGTTGAATGCACAGACACACACACAGACACATACACACTCGCACACAGACACAGACACACACACAGACACACTCACAGACACACACACGCATGCACAGAGACACATACACAGACACACACACGCGCACACACACACACGCACACAGATACACACACATACAGAGACACAGACACATACACAGACACACATGCACGCACACGCACACACACACACACACACACACACACACACACACACACACGGTGATGAGCTCCAATCAGCTGGCTCCTTCTTCTCCGTTTCTATATTCCTTCTTCTGGCCGTTTGCTCAGCAGCTTTAAAACCAGCCATGATCTTAATCTTTTGAAGAAAGTTTCCATTAAACGGTGTCATATTTTAGTCATAAGATATTTTAATTCAACTGTAAATTATTTACTGATTAAAATGGCTCGAGAGTTCAGTCAAATTGAAATAGTTTTCTGCTTCATTTTTATGGTATATTTTCCCCACATCTAGCAGACAGCATCATGATCATCCTGTTGGACTTGTGTTTGTGTCCACCTTGTGAATATTTGGTCCGATATTCACCACCACCGTGTTTTTTGGCTTTACAACACAGTCGTTGAACCCTCTTGTTGTCCTCGGGTCGAGTCTGACCCCTTTTCAAAGTTTTCTATATCAGAAATGTGGGTTTCTTGCAACAGAATTGCACAAAAATAACATGGATGGTTCAACGCAGCGTTCTTCGCAGTTAAAATGTTTACTAAAACGTCAAAGAATGTTGACTAAAATGACATAAAAGTGACAAAAGCGCCAAAAAACATTGAAAAAAGTCACTTGAAAGCCTAGAAAACAGCAGAATAAAGCTTCGAAGGCACTAATAATGTTTTAAAAAGCGACAAAAACGTAACAGATTGTTAAAATGCCTGAAATACATCAACAGTAATTTAAAAGTGACCTTGCATTAGCAACCCATTAGACACCATTCCAGACAGCTAGCATAGCGGCTAGCTCGGTTAGCAGTAGTCTGGATCCACAGCCCAATGGTCCCACAGCCCTATGTTCCCACAGCCCTATGTTCCCACAGCCCAATGTTCCCACATTTCTAAGATTTTTCTAAAAAATTAGGCCCTATGTTAGGGTAAGGGTTACATTCCATCTGTAGTCCATTGCTACTGGATAATAGATTAAGTGTAACTGGCTACCAAATTGGTAGCCTGGGTAAACCCTCAACCAGGCTACCAAATTGGGAGAAAGGGGGATAAAATCTGATACAAATTTATGAAAAAGGAAATGTGGGAAACATAGGGCCTAATTTTGGAGAAAAAAAATTTAGAAATGTGGGAACTGTGGGAACATAGGCACACTCCCAATCCTTTCACTTTATATAAACGGTAATTGAATCAGCTGGAAATGGACAGTTTGTGTGGGAGGATGGAGGTTGTTCCAGGTTGACAACGATGAATTATTTACAGAGAATTTGTGCCGAGATGCACGCCAAGGATTTAAATCTCCGCTGCTATTAAACCCAAAAGAATAAGTATGTAGATTTACATTCATTTGAGTGACAAATGATTTGATTGCATTTTCTCGCATTCTTCATTACCCTGTCTGACATTGTTTGCCACCGATAACAACAACAATCAAAAGAAAATGAAAAACACAGACGCATCTATCATGCTCTACCCTTTGTTTTTTGGATTTCCTGGCTTGTGTTAGATTGCTTCTCGTGGGGGAGTTCACGGGAAACACTGTGTCATGAGATTAATGTGAAACATAGGAGACATCCCAGAATGAAGCCGCGACTGAGATCACCCTTCCTTTGGAACACGCCTTACTTTACATTCACACCCCATTCGCTCAACTTAAATTTCATTGTTATCGCTCAACGAACGGCAGGAAATCCTCTCCAGGCGGACTAACAAATTGAAAGAAGATTAAAATCCAGCGTCCTCTTAAACAGCAGCAATGATTGAGTCCGGAGAAAGTTGTTGGGACTTGACAAATGAACTAAAACAGCGAGGAGAAACATCCCTGACTTTAATTAAACTCAGTATGTGCTTCACTGCACTGCACATTTAACTGTGGGCAACTCTGTTCTTTCTCATTTTGGGTTCCTTCTTCCGGCAGCTTCCAGGTCTTTGTTCAACCATGTCATAGCTGCATTTATTTCTTTTTCTCTTCCTCTCTTGCAATCCTTTATACATGCGAAATATAGGGTTGGGTATCGTTTTGGATTTTTTCCGATAAAGGTGCTCAAATGATACTTTTAAAACGGGTGCAGGTGCCGAAATGGTGCCTGAACCAATACTTTTAAAGGTCCCATGGCATGAAAATGTCACTTTATGAGTTTTTTAACATTAATATGAGTTCCCCCCACCCTGCCTATGGTCCCCCAGTGGCTAGAAATGGTGATAGGTGTAAACCAAGCCCTGGGTATCCTGCTCTCTGTCTTTGAGAAAATGAAAGCTCAGATGGACCAATCAGGAATCTTCTCCTTATGAGGTCATAAGGAGAAAGGTTACCTCCCCTTTCTCTACTTTGCCCGCCTAGAGAATTTGGCCCACCCATGAGAGAGAGAGAGAGAGAAATCATGGCTTTCAAATGAGCAAAGTTGCAGTTGGACAAGGCCAGCCAAGGCCTTCAGATACAGTATTAGGGGACCACTAAGGTCTATATAAAAGAGACTTCAGATACAGTATTAGGGGACCACTAAGGTCTATAAAAAAGAGACTTCAGATACAGTATTAGGGGACCACTAAGGTCTATATAAAAGAGACTTCAGATACAGTATTAGGGGACCACTAAGGTCTATATAAAAGAGACTTCAGATACAGTATTAGGGGACCACTAAGGTCTATATAAAAGAGACTTCAGATACAGTATTAGGGGACCACTAAGGTCTATATAAAAGAGACTTCAGATACAGTATTAGGGGACCACTAAGGTCTATATAAAAGAGAGTTCAGATACAGTATTAGGGGACCACTAAGGTCTATATAAAAGAGACTTCAGATACAGTATTAGGGGACCACTAAGGTCTATATAAAAGAGACTTCAGATACAGTATTAGGGGACCACTAAGGTCTATATAAAAGAGACTTCAGATACAGTATTAGGGGACCACTAAGGTCTATATAAAAGAGACTTCAGATACAGTATTAGGGACCACTAAGGCCTATATAAAAGAGACTTTTTTTTTTTGGATGCTTATATATATATATATATATATATATATATATATATATATATATATATAAATATATATATATATATATATATTCCAAAAAGCAGAATGTCATGGGACAGGATACTGTTTTAAAAGCATTTAAAAAACATTTTTCAAATGCTATGAAACTGAATTAAACACACAAAATTCAATGGAAGTAACATTTAATTTTACCTGCAAATAATGTTGTCTGGCTTCCATACAACATGCATGCATCCAAGTTATTTTTGTGTGTATGTGTTTATTTGATTAGGCAGGGCTCGACATTAAGGCTTGTCCGCTTGTCCGGGACAAGTGGATTTTTTGTAGGACAAGTGGAAGAGAAATTTACTTGCCCCACTGGACAAGTTAAAACTCAAACAAAACAAAATGCCACTCATTTCGTCAATGTTACAGAATTGAAACAAATACATATTTCACCCCACAATCCCGGGCAGCGGGTCGGCGGGCCGCTAACGTTAGACCCAGCCCGCTGTTCAGCGCATTCTCCGAAAGCGAAGCAGCATGAAAGCACGGCGAGCTAGCCGGTGTTAGCTTGCTAACTCCACCTTAACGTTACCTCCTCGCCACATCGTTCACAGAAAACAAGCTGAAAACAGAAGTCACTCGTGGCGATAGCAATGTGCTTTGTGTGGATGAAGCATTATATACGTTATTATGTGCCACTCATTCCGTTTATGTTACAGATTTTACTTTACCGATTTGAAACAAATACATTAACTAACATTAGACCCAGCAGCAGCGGGACAGCGGACCGCTGACGTTAGACCCAGCCCACTGTTCAGCTCCTTCTCTGTAAGCGATACAGCATGAAAGCACCGCGGAACCAGCAAGCCAGGCAGCCGGTGTTAGTTAGCTAAGGTTAGCATGCTAACTACGCTTTAACGTTACCCCGTCCCCACATCGTTCACAGAAAACGAGGCGAATAAAGCTGTCACCGTGGCGATAGAAGTGTGCTTTGTGCGGATGAAGCATGAAGTTAATTTGACTCTTGACGGCTGGCTCTCTGCCTCGTAACGTTACTAGCTGCTCCGCTACTCGTTTGTAGCGGATTAAATATCAGGTAATAATAAACTGTAAAGTAGCTACACCTTTTTAAAGGATCCCTTGGTAAGTGAAATTGTAGAAAAAAAAAAAAACACGCTGACACCAACATTTAGTGGCAAAATCCATTGTTATGTCTACAAAATTATTTTAGATATAGTATAAGTTCAAGTCACCACTACCTCTGGTCAAAATATTGAATTAGTATCTCAATATATTGACTCAGTATCTCAGAATATAAACAAAGAATATCAAAGTAATGAGAAACTATAAAATATTGACTTAATCTCAATATATTGGCTTAGTATCGTAATATATTGACTTAGTAACTCAACATATTGGTTCAGTATCTCAATATATTGACTTAGTAACTCAGAATATCTCAATATTTTGACATAGTAACTTAGAATATTGACTAGGAATCTGAAAGTAATGAGAAACTTTAAAATATTCACTTAGAATCTCAATATATTAACTTCTGCACACCGGCGTGCAAAGTATAACTTTGTATTATGAGTCTGGAGATCCTTTTTTCTTGTTGAAGGGGAAATCTATTCTTGGGACACATTTGTTTCTACTGTTTAAACTGAATTGTATTAATGTTGATAGTGTTTGGATGGTTTCAATGATTTCTTCAAATTCTGCATTAGAAAAACACAAAAGAAATTATAAAATGATGAATCTTTACCCGGACAAGTGACTTTTGTTCATGGACAAGTGAAACGTAAATGTACTTGTTCGAAGGACAAGTGCCTCAAAAAGTTAATGTCAAGCCCTGGATTAGGACAGTGCACATTAATGAACATTTCTGTAAATGCACCAGTGTTAGCCAATTGGCTAATTTTCAACTGTAGTCCTAGCATGCATGTCTTTATGGGGGGCAAAAACCTGAGCACCCAGCGGAAACCCACACACACAGGGAGAACATACAAACTCCACACAGAAAGACCCGGGAGGATCTGGGTTTGAACCAAGAACCTTCTTGCTGTGAGGAAGAAGTGCTAACCACTGAGCCACAATGCTGCCTTTGGGCAATTTATTTGTAAGAAACCCATATTTCTGATATAAAAAACTGTGAAAATGGGTCAAAGAACAACACAAGGGTTAAATTTCATTCATAGAGGTCTTAAAAACATGGTGAAACCTGCAGAAATCCTGAGAAACACTATGTTGTCATCAAAGCTTTAAATTTCAGAGTCACTTCTTGCAGATGTATATTCCTGGGAGACAACACGTTTACCCTCGCAATCTTTATCATGGACGATAAAATATTAACTGCAGGGTTTTTATAAGCTGCTTTGCAGTGTTTTCTATCTGATAACAAGGCTTCCAACTCATGGATCTGTCCCCATCGTCTCACCTGCACCTTAAACAACTTGTCCCGACTAACGCAGCCCATTGCATGTGTTAAGGCGGGGCTGTTTTCGAGTCTGAACGCTTGCTGTGATGACTGTCCTCTTCGTAGGCGATCAGCCCAAATATGCAAAGGGCTAAGTCGGTTTGAGGCTTGTGAACACTTATCAGACACCTCAACACTGCACGGAGCTTAATAATCCTAAAACAGGATTTTACAGCTCAGGGAAGTTATCACAGCAGCAATCAGTTTATCTTCCGTTGCAATGATCACGAGGTAAACAGTAGGAAAACAGGGTCCCATGTGAACTTGCACATATTCGATTGGCCGAACGCAGTGACTCGCACGACGGGCTGGATTTTTTCCGATTTAGACATGTTGGGTATGTCGGTATTATTCAGGGTTTAGAAGCATTTTTTCGACATTCAAGCACATTATGAGATGTCGGAATTTTGTTAGGAACTCCATAATCTGCGTCACAATCAGGGTTTTTACTGCAATTTACGGCCTCTTGTTCTTTTTTGCGGCTTACGATGAGCTCTGTGCGTTGCTACGGTTGTTGGACACAAACCAACTGGCCCCCAGAGATGCATGGCCAAAAGAAAAGAAGGAGAAACACAGCTACTTTTAAACATTGCGAAAGACTTGGATATCAACAGGTTTTGGGTTATGCACAAACATTGCAACTGCGACCTTTTCAAGAAGCTGGTTGAAGAAATGAAAGAGGGACGGTGTGTTCACACACTCCAACAAGTCCAACCACCGCTGGAACACTTCACAAATCCTATTTTGCACGGCTACATGTAAACGGGAATATTATATTAGTGGAATATTCACTTTCATTAGCCATGTAGACAGCTTAGTCGGAATATTGATTTTTTTCAGAATAAGGGCAGAAATGTAGTCACTGTTTGCATCCCGTTTCCTAAAGACATACAGAATGTTTTCTGTGACTTTGACCATAATTATTTCTATATAGTTAATGCACTTAAATCTAACCAGGGATGCACTGAATGCAGATTTTTGGAGTTTTGGCCAAATACCGAATCCACTGGTTAAGATTCTGCTGACTCCTCCTCCCAGCCTCAGTCCATGAACACAGTAAATAAGTATATAACGTCCACAGCAGTGTATTTTTCACTTTATTTACCTGAAGTTGCTGCATTTTGGCTGCTGTCTGTAGATTCTGCTGTCTGTAGATTCCTACAAAACTCATATTCTTTCGGTTGTTTCGTACCAAATGTTGTAACAGCGGCCATGTTGTGTATAGTTTAGGGTCCTCGCCACAACCGGACCAATCAGCATTGAACAGATTGAACATGTAGCTGGACTTGAATGGCCTTCTTTTGACTGAAAGTTCTGCCAAACAACAACTTTTTCTGCTCACCAGATCCACGTCCACTTTCTCACAGCCTACTGCATTGAACGCTTCACCTACGTAAACACCTTCCCGTAATCAACGGCGCCGTCATTACGGCAACCAGTGTAGCGCGCCGAGTGCAAGCGTAGGGTTTGGTTCGGTGGAAAAAAATTCTAAGGTTCGGCAGAAACCAGAAACCCGTCAAAAAGCCCAATATTCAGCCGAATCCTGGATCCCTAAATCTAACCAAACTGTGGCAGATCAGGACAGTTTACACATGACTGTAACAGTTTGTTACTGTTTGGGATGCAAAACCTCAGGCTTCACATTAAAAAAACGGTCCATCCTGTTGGTTTTCACTTTTCAATAATTTAGTTCTTCTTTTCCTGGAAAATGTTTCACCCGTAGAACCTCAAAAGCTCTTAAAGATGAAAGGCAATGCTTTCTGAAAAGAGAGTCACTTTCTGTTCTCTTTTTTCAACAAAATTGGCTTTTTAAAGGAAAAGTAGGCGACTGTAGAGTCTAATTAATCACCTAAAAGCCTCGCAGACGAAAAGTCTGCCATGTGCCGTTTGAATAATTGATCACAAACCTAGAGTTTGGAAGTTTCTGTGTCCATGACCGGCGGTTCTGCAACATGTGTGTGAGTCTGTGGTTGATCCTGTGGGCAGCTGACTTAACGCTTAAGGTGAATTATATAACTTAAAAAGTAGAGCAGAACAAATAGCAAATAACCACTGATAGGAAGGAGGAGACCCAGCGAAACCCATGTTAATCAATGCAGCAGAATTCTTTACATAATTAAACAATTTCTCCCAACACCCATAGGTGTAATTTACAGGGGGGTGGTTACATCTCCCCCCAAAAAAAACCTTTTATAATTTCTTTTACATAAATAAAGACAGTTGCACCATAACTTGATGCAGAAAAGGCGGAAATTGTTGCAGGAAATGAAAAATTTCAATTTCTAACAGTGATGTCAACCTACCCAATGTTGAACCCAAAGTTACACCCTTGCCAACACTTATATTTACCATTTATACAGGCCAAAAGTTTGGACACAGCTTCTCATTCAATGCGTTTCCTTTTTATTTTCATGACTATTTACATTGTAGATTCTCACTGAAGGCATCAAAACTATGAATGAACACATATGGAATTATGTACTTAATAAAAAAGTGTGGCTACTTTGAGGAATCTAAAATATAAGACATGTTTTCAGTTATTTCACATTTTTATGTTAAGTACATAATTCCATATGTGTTCATTCATAGTTGTGATGCCTTCAGTGAGAATCTACAATGTAAATAGTCATGAAAATAAAGAAACACATTGAATTAGAAGGTGTGTCCAAACTTTTGGCCTGTACTGTATATATATACACTAAACACAAATATAAACACTTGTTTTTGTTGAAAATAAAAGCTCTAAGGCTTTTTATTTTCACACAAAAAACTCATTTCTCTCACATTCCCATCACATATATGTAAAAATATCGGTGTTATACCCCTTTACACTAAAGGTTTGATTAAAAAAAAGTGTTTTAAACATAGGAATACCTGCTAAAAATAGGCAATAGACTTCTTTCCTGTTGCCAGTAGATTAGAGTAAATCGTTCAATGGTGTTTTAAGCCCCTAACGTCGACTTCAAGGCAGCGCTGCGACGGTTCACTTCAAGGCACCTAACCATAACCATAACCATAACCATAATCATTGCCTAATCCTAGGTGCCTTCCAAGCAGCGCTGCCTGGAAGGCGATGGTGGGAGCTGAAAACACCAAACACCGAATAAATCTGGCGAGTCACACTCGAAGTCATGAATGTGCCATAATAAAATGGGCTAGTAAAATGTTATGGTGGTTACTTCTTTTTTTATATCTGTTACTTATTGAAGATACAGACGGAGGCAACACGCGTCCTAGCATCGGGCGGGATGTTTTTTTGAAGAAACATGCATGCAGGTGTTTTGTCAGGATTAAGATCATAGACTGTATAATATTAATGGACAAAGCATCCGGTTGGGCGAAGTTTTGCAAATGCAGAAGTGCCTTAAACCTGCATTATATCTGAATTCCTGCAGGAGGAGACTCCTTAAACCTGCATTATATCTGACTACCAGCAGGGGGAGACTCCTTAAACCTGCATTATATCTGAATTCCTGCAGGAGGAGACTCCTTAAACCTGCATTATATCTGACTACCAGCAGGGGGAGACTCCTTAAACCTGCATTATATCTGAATTCCTGCAGGAGGAGACTCCTTAAACCTGCATTATATCTGACTACCAGCAGGGGGAGACTCCTTCAACCTGCATTATATCTGACTACCAGCAGGGGGAGACTCCTTAAACCTGCATTATATCTGACTACCAGCAGGGGGAGACTCCTTAAACCTGCATTATATCTGAATTCCTGCAGAGGGAGAATCCTTAAACCTGCATTATACCTGACTACCAGCAGGGGGAGACTCCTTAAACCTGCATTATACCTGACTACCAGCAGGGGGAGACTCCTTAAACCTGCTTTATATCTGAATTCCTGCAGGGGGAGACCCCTTAAACCTGCATTATATCTGACTACCAGCAGGGGGAGACTCCTTAAACCTGCTTTATATCTGAATTCCTGCAGGGGGCGACACGTGCGGTTGCAAAAGGAGTTCAGTTTCTGTAGAAGACTATGAGAAAGTGACTCACTTCTCTCTTGATTTTTTTACCTCAGTAAACATCTTCATAATGAGTTTATGGTCTCAAAGGCTAGTTTTAAGTCTTCTGCAACACAGAATGATGTTCATGTTTTGAATTATGGTCTCATTGATTTTAAAATCGGCGATAAAGCAGGGGGTGTTTTAGGGCGTGGCTATGATGTGATTGCCAGTGAAAGTGTGTAACGTAACGTAGAGTGTAAGGGCTCCTCCCTCTCTCCTCCCTCTCGTCTAAAATCGTCACATCCGCAAACAGGATGGCTGTGCCCATAACGACAAACTCGACGACTCATAGCAGATCTCCACAAACCAATGGGTGACGTCACACATGCTCTGTCCATTAATATTAACAGTCTATGATTAAGACTAATTTACGCAGTGTCGTCCATCTCAGCCGAGAACGGAGAAATGTGAGCTGTCTGTGTGTAGAGGTCTGTATGGTTAAAGAAATGGTAAAATGGTTTATCTATCTATCTATCTATCTATCTATTTTTCTGTCTATCTAGCTGTCTATCTGTCTGTCTAGTGTTTATATTTTAGTTCGGTGTACCTTGTGCTGATGACTGATGCAACTTTAAGGTCACTGTTTGGGTGAAACCTGCAGTTAATCACAAGTTTCACTAATTGCCTCCACACACTAGTCTTCGTTAACAGTGTCCCCCGTCTCTTAATGTTCACATGTAACCCCGAGTGTTTACTGTCCTCAGGCTTAATGTGAGCTTCTTCCCTACGTTTGCATGGCTTTGGGAGCACAAAGTGCACCATTATTCCAGGGAAATTATCCCAGTTGCTTTGGATGACCTTTTCCTTTTTCTAATGATTGATTCTCACTGGAGCTGTGCATTGCAAAAAAAAAGCTCTTTGAGGCTGAGCAGAGGATTGTGAAGAATCCAAACTTGGAATTGATTTCTTTAAGTCACAAATGAAATAAAAGCATGTCAATAAACTGGCCTCTATCTATCCATCCATCAATCTATCAATGTATCTATATATCCACACATCCATCTATCTATCTATCTATCTATCTATCTATCTATTTATCTATGTGTCTATCTATCTATTCATCTATCTCTCTATCTATCCATCTATCTATTCATCTATCTCTCTATCTATCTATCCATGTATCTCTCTATCTGTCCATCTATCTATCCATCTATCTCTCTATCCATCTGTCCATCTATCTATGCACCCATCCATCTATCTATCATCTATCTATCATCTATCTCTCTATATATCTATACATTTATCTCTATCTATATCTATCTATCTCTCTATCTATCTCTCTATCTATCCATCTATCCATCCATCTCTCTATCTATTTATCTATCTATCTATCCATCTATCCATCTATCCATCTATCTCTCTATCTATCTATGTATCCATCTATCCATCTATCTATCTATCTCTATCTATCTCTCTATCTATCTATCTATCTATCTATACATTTATCTCTCTATCTATATCTATCTATCTATCTATCTATCTATCTATCTATCTATCTATACATTTATCTTTCTATCTATATCTATCTATCTATCTATCTATCTATTTATCTATCTATCTATCTATCTATCTATCTACATGTTCTAGTGTGGCCCGTAGTGAAGTCCTGTATATCGACCAATAACGTTGTATGGTTTGGAGGACTGAGTTGGCTTAAACATCTGAATACCAAAATATACTTTTGAAGAGTTTCTGTGTGAAGAGCTGTGTAGGATCTCAGCAGATCAATCCCCAAAACTCCACATCAATCAAACGAGATGCAATGAGCTTATAAACAGATACGAGAACAAAGAAAAGATCCCTTTGAGGATATTGACCTCGGAAATCTTCTCAAATCCTCTTTTTCCTCAAACCTTTCTTGAAATGCAGAAACCGAGCCGCTGAATGCTGCTGGATTACACATCGCTGTGTGAAGAGTGAAGTCTGTGGGTTTCCTATATGTCTTTCAGAACATTTCCATTGATTACACATTAACTAACAGGTAGAATGATCGATCAGCTCTGACAAAACCTTCTCATACAGCACGCTATGTGCAGAAGAAACTGATCATCACATCTCAAACTAACTCAATAGCATGATCAGTGGAGGTGGATGAATTGTAAGTGAGGAGTAATTTCCCACTCCACTTTGTCTTGATGGCTTCATCATCAGCGTAGATCAGAGGTGCCCAAATTCTTTCACACAAAGGGACAAAATGTATCTGGATGCTTTTTTATTAATAAGGGAAATAATTCCACTAATTAACCCTGACAAGGCACACCTGTGAAGGTAAAACCATTTCAGGTGACTACCTCATGAAGCTCATTGAGAGAACACCAAGGGTTTGCAGAGTTATCAAAAAAAGCAAAGGGTGGCTACTTTGAAGAATCTAAAATATAAGACATGTTTTCAGTTATTACTATGAATGAACACATATGGAATTATGTACTTAACAAAAAAGTTAAGTACATAATTCCATATGTGTTCATTCATAGTTTTGATGCCTTCAGTGAGAATCTACAATGTAAATAGTCATGAAAATAAAGAAACACATTGAATGAGAAGGTGTGTCCAAACTTTTGGCCTGTACTGTATAGATATATATCTATATATATCTATATAGATAGATACCATGGCCCTCATTTATCAACCTAACGTAGAAACCAGTGCAGATATGAGCGCAGAAATCGTCTTACGACAGGCTTCACGTGGGATTCATGAAACGTTTGTATCACACCAATCGGAGCGTGAGAATGGTCGTACATTGATAAATGCAGCGGCTGGAAACGATCGTAATTTAAATATATATATATATTTTTTTATTATTTATATTCTCGGTTTTGAGGCCTCGCCCCTACAATTTAAGACATGGTGATACGTAATCCGTCTGAGAAGAGGCACTTTTCACAGGTGGAGATTGAAACCCGGATATTGTCATGTTTCGTCCCTGTGTCTAGTTGTTTGAGTTTGTGTTACACTTTCTGTTTTGTTTTCCGCTTCCTGTTTTATCTTGTAAGTTTTCTTACTTCCTGTTGTGGTCTTGTTTTACGTCCTGCTAGTAGTTCTCCGCTTGTGTGATTAACTGTCCCCGCCCTCATGTTTTGCACCTGTGTCTAATTTAGTTGTGTATTTAAGTTCTGTCCTCCCCTCTCCCCAGCGTGAGATCGTCTGTTTCCTTTGTGTGCAGCTTTTGAGCGGTTTCCTGTATATTTGTTTGCCTGTTGGTTTTTTGGATTCCCTGGATTTTTTACCTTTGCCTGTTTTCTGGACTTTTCCCTTGCCTGTCGTTATTTGGACACTGCTGCTGAGTTTATTTAACTGCTAAATAAACTGTTGTATTTTACACCTTGAGTCTTGCCTCGTGGGTTCATTTTCTGTGTGCTTGATAGATATCTCAGGTACGTGTGTACTATTTGGCAGCCTGAAAACTGGTATTAAAGGCTGTAGAAAGAATGCCGAATGGAAAGAGATCACTGATGCGGTCAACAGTGTTGCCGTAGTAAATCGGACTCCAGCTGAAGTTTATTTAATTTATACATCCTTGACACATTTTCTATAACCTTAAAGTGTAAATTTTAAGTTACATTTTTCATGAAGTTAAGCAATGTGTTTATTAAACATAAAGATTAGAGCCGCCCACCATTGTTTTGTATGGCTTTTTATAACAAAATGCTGAATATAATATGAAAAGTTGGTGCTTTTTACAGTGGCTTTAAGCACTCCCCCTCCCTTCCACTAGGCAGGGTGTGACGTCATAAGAGGTACTCCAAGAGTCTAACGGCTAGTAGGCTAGCAGTTATATTGGAGACCTAGCTAGCTAGCAAAAATGGTAAACTTTTGTATTGTGTTTGTGCGGGATGTCCGAGTACATCAGAAACAGGGTAGAGGGCCCACCAGGTCAAACAGCTGATTGGTGCCTGGGTGAGGTTTGTGGCTACGAAGTGGGCTGATTTTACTGCTGCCTCTGGGACCCACTATCTCCTCTGCTGTGGCGCTGTGTGTGTGTGTGTGTGTGTGTGTGTGTGTGTGTGTGTGTGTCCGGTCTGAGAGACCTCCGGTTTACAGCGGTGTGTCCGAGCGAGACGGCCGGGCCAGGCACCGCTGGTTGTCGCATTACTTTACGGAGCTTCTCAACTCCAAAAACTTTGAAGCAAATTGTCAATTTAGCAACGATTTTTGCAAGACTGCCTATATTTGAAATCTAAACAGTTAATTTCTCGCCTAAAATGTTGTCAGGAGAGAATTTAGTGATGAATAAGATGGCGAAAATGGAACAAATTGTCCCGTTGTTGGCCTGTCTATGTACCTGCTATGGGTTGCTACTCCCTCTTATGACGTCATCACCCAGTTACTGTAAAAACCATGCTACCTTTGAAGAAACCCCAATAAATGTTATTTTAACGCATTTTAAGACAGAAATGTTTAAATATATACGTATTGAGCACTTTATTTACATATTAATTGGTTGTGGTGGTTAACCTGCACTTTATACTTTAATAGTAATATACAGGTTTCTATTGCAATCTCTTAGGCCTACATGTAGGTGTACTTATAAACAAACAGTAGCGGAGTTTATGCAGTGTCTTTTTTACTCGTGTTTTTTTTCATGATTCAGAACAAGGCAACAGCAGAGGGAGAGTACGTCTCCTCCGCCCCCCAGTGCTGGACCACCACGCAGACCCTGTCTCCTGACAGCAGAGGGGCTGGAAACACAAGCCGAAATAACTCGGTCAATGGCAGAAATAAGTCGTTCACCTGAAAGAGAAATGAAAACCTGAAGAAGAAATAAAAATGTTGTGCATTGTCATGGTTCCTGTATTGAATATCATTGCCAAACATAACACTATAGGCTATACCTTTTAAAAGCGAGGAATAATATCCTGTCTCCTTGGTATAGCCCCCAGTTGGGGCTGTGCTGGACACTGCTCTCTGGGCATCGGGTCATCTGGCTCCATCACAACATTTATCCCACCCAGTTTTCCTGCGCGATGTTGTGTAAAACCCCCCAGGCTGAAACAATGTTGCAGACCGCCTAGAGGTCTTCAAAAAGATCTGCCATTGCTGATAAGTGATCAACTGATGACTTCTCCTTGTCCTGTTAAACTGATTATATGCTGCACCGCAAGGCCACACTGACTCGAAAACGTGCGTACACGAGTTCAGACCAGACGTGAGATTTTTTCTCAACCTACGCTCACGTTCAAATTGCTAAATGCAGAGCATTGCGTAGGAATCGGCGTGCGCCCGTCCTACGCCTGTTTTAGGTCGTACGCACGTTTCATAAATGAGTCCCTCCGTCCGTCCATCGGTCTCTCTCTCCGTGTGCCTGAATGCGTGTCTCGCTGTAGACCAGCTGAGAAGTCAAGACAGCCCAAATCACCATGAACCTTGGGTGTTTTATTTTGAAATGTGTTTTATTTTGGTAACGCATCCGGCTGCACTGTGGTCTTCCTGTATGTGATTACCTGCCTGGCTCGACACATACAAGTCCTGCATTGAAAATGTGACTTAAGTAAAAGTCTGTAAGTATCATCAGGAAAATGTACTTGAAGTATTTAAAGTAAAAGTACTCAATGCACAAAATCTTATGTAGAAAGAGTAAAGGATCCAACCAGTTGTGTGTTTAATGGTCTAATCATCTCAGCTGGACTTGTAGTCCGTTATTTTGTCGGCTAGTTTACTTTAGAATCAAACATCAGATTTTATAAACTACATGTTTTCTTTAGTAGAAGTAGAAAGTGGCACGAAAAGAAAAGACTCAAGTAAAGTACAAGTACAGCTCAACGTTTGGACTGAAGTACAAGTACTTGAGTAAATGTACTTAGTTACATTCCACCACTGCTGGCTTGACACATCACACAGAAGAAATAGAGGAGATGGAGTGTGGATTTTCCCTTTAACATCCTCCACTGAACTGTGTGTGTGTGTGTGTGTGTGTGTGTGTGTGTGTGTGTGTGTGTGTGTGTGTGTGTGTGTGTGTGTGCGTGTCTGCGTGTGTCTGTGTGTGCGTGTCTGTGTGTGTGTCTGTGTGCGTGTATGTGTGCGTGTGTTCACTGTACAACTTCCACCTCTCAGACAGAGAGAACAACCTTTTGTTCCACCTCTACAGTCCCCAATTACAGTAATCTCCTTCCTCGGCTAATCCCGCAGCGCAGAACTTTGAAGGGGAGCGCTTGGTTGAACATCAAAGTTGTCTCCTCCCCACTCCCTTGGCTCACGCCACTCACAGAAAACACTGCCGGATATAATAGGAGAGGATGGAGAATGATGTGACGGCTGGACAAGCCTGCACAACACAAATATACACGACTTCAGATGTGCTTTCAGCAGACTATTACAGCGGGAAATTCACCTAATGCTGATACAAAGCTGCTGCTGCTGCTGCTGGTGACCCGACAGTGTGACAACCACAGGGAGAAATTCACACAGGAAGAGTGTGAAAGTAATGCAGTAGCAACCAATTTTCACTCCGAACTCGAAAAATACGAACATTTGGACAGTGGCTGTCCAATGCAAAAA
>NC_041331.1:42091421-42098921 GCF_004354835.1 Perca flavescens
GAAAGCAAACAGAAACTGAGCCTTTGACATATCTTATTAAAAAAAAAAAAAACTTTCATTCAGAATATATATAGTACACACAAGATATGAAAATCTACTGGTAATATTAGTAGTAAAACTACAGATTTGATTACGTTTTGTGCATACAAAGCTCTTGTTTACAGAATCAATTCCAACTTGTGACCTTTGCTTTTGTTACACTATTATTTTATACAGCCTTATATTTGCCTCAATGTAAAAATCTCCCCCAAACATCTTCCACTGGTACACTTCTCTCTACTTATCCGACTTAAGTGCGTGTTTGTGTGGCTCTGTGTGTTACCGTGTGTGTATACTAATCAAAGTGTGAGGCTTTGCGCCTGATTACAGCCTCTCAAACTCAGAGCTAAACGGCTTTCACCTCAGAGCCTTTTCTAACAACGCTTCCCACAGTGGTGTAGTCTAATGTATTGTCGTGGGTATACTGTACTGTATATATATATATCAACAATCTCATTTCCTGTAATCGGATACACTTTTATGCACCAATTTACGGTGGAAATCCCTTTATTTAGCCTATATAAAGAAGAAAAACACAGATGACAATTCAAAATATATCAAAAATATAATGGAAAGTATGTTGTTGCGTGTCATTGAGCATTTTTAAATGGGTATATGGAAATCCTGGAGCTTTCTTAGCGGGAATACTGCATAAACCTGCGTATCATGCAGACTACAGGTGGTGATGGTGCAGTGGATATGACACATTTCCTTTGGTGTGGGAGACCCAGGTTCGATTCCCACTGCGATACATCAACCAATGTGTCCCTGAGCAAGACACTTAACCCCTAGTTGCTCCAGAGGTGTGCGGTCTTACAGGGAGGTGTGCTGAGGTGCATTCTGGGTGCGCTGATCTTACAGGGAGGTGTGTTCAGGTGCATTCTGGGCACGCTGGTCTTACAGGGAGGTGTGTTCAGGTGCATTCTGGGTGCGCTGATCTTACAGGGAGGTGTGTTCAGGTGCATTCTGGGTGCGCTGATCTTACAGGGAGGTGTGTTCAGGTGCATTCTGGGCGCGCTGATCTTACAGGGAGGTGTGTTCAGGTGCATTCTGGGTGCGCTGATCTTACAGGGAGGTGTGTTCAGGTGCATTCTGGGCACGCTGGTCTTACAGGGAGGTGTGTTCAGGTGCATTCTGGGTGCGCTGATCTTACAGGGAGGTGTGTTCAGGTGCATTCTGGGTGCGCTGATCTTACAGGGAGGTGTGTTCAGGTGCATTCTGGGCGTGCTGATCTTACAGGGAGGTGTGTTCAGGTGCATTCTGGGCGCGCTGGTCTTACAGGGAGGTGTGTTCAGGTGCATTCTGGGCGTGCTGGTCTTACAGGGAGGTGTGTTCAGGTGTGTTCAGGTGCATTCTGGGCGCGCTGGTCTTACAGGGAGGTGTGTTCAGGTGCATTCTGGGCGCGCTGGTCTTACAGGGAGGTGTGTTCAGGTGCATTCTGGGCGTGCTGGTCTTACAGGGAGGTGTGTTCAGGTGCATTCTGGGCGCGCTGGTCTTACAGGGAGGTGTGTTCAGGTGCATTCTGGGCGTGCTGGTCTTACAGGGAGGTGTGTTCAGGTGCATTCTGGGAGTATTGCTATCTTGAGGCAGCAGGAAGTGATCGCACCATTGACCAACAAAAACCTGGTCTAAAGTCAATAACGCAGCATTTCATTGTTATTTTAACAGAGCATTAGTAAAATGCTCCTAGGCTCGTGCACAGCGCACGCACACTATGCTTGTTACACACACAGGGACACACAGCAGCGCACACACACACACACACAAACACACACACACACACACATGCAGAAGATTACAAATAAAAATATTACGGTGCAAATCCTCCATCATAACAGCAATGCTCCAAGGTCCAAACGCGCCTGACTTTTAAAGGGAATGGGAGATGATCTCTGATTGGTTGATTGCATGTTACCCCCAAAACACACCTCTGATTTATTGAAGACACTAAGGACAACCCTTTAGGACCAGGCACCCGGCACACGGACCCTTTTTACTGCCTTCAAACTAGCAAAAGTGGATTTGGACACGCCCTAAACACACCTGCACCAGGCGCTTCACACTGTGAGCTCAGATCAGTAAAATAGGGCCCAGTAGCTTTAAGTCCCGTTCCCACCGGAGGAGAAAACAGCTCTCTGCTCTCCGTTGACTTTATATCGTGTGAAGGTTTCCTCCTCGTCAATTTTGTCTGCTAGCAAACAACTGAAAAATACCTAAAAGCTGCTGAGTGGCGATATTCACCACCAACAATGTAAAGAACCCAGAACTGAAGTTTCCATAAAGCTGCTGACCCGAAAAACTGAGCTTTTAAATTGTTAGATGAAAGATCCTTAATAATATTTCCAGACTGGTGTATTTTATACTGAACCGTTAATCATCTGACACCAAGTCTGGACTTAAAATTATTTTTTTTTATTACAAACTAAAGTGATGTGAAGCTCATGACCAAAAAAAACACTTTGTTTCAGAACTCGAACCTCCTATGGCGCCATTTTGATGCTACAAAGGTATCACCTCCCGTTAGCATCCCATTGACTCCCATTCATTTTGGCGTCACTTTGACAGAGAATAACTTTACATCTGAAGCGTTTAAAGACTCTATTTGTCCATTGTTTATTTCTAAAGAAACACGACAATGTATAAAAGGCTCCATTACCTTGTAGCTCACGTTATGGCTCCTTAGCAGACGCTTTTATAACAATAGGCTAACGATTGGGTCATAACCACGAGACTTACTGTCACACAGTAGAGGAATTACCGTATAGTACAGGAGAAGCTCACAGGCAGTTTGGACTTCCATTATCTGTTTAGGTTTAATTACTAATGTTAACTAGCATGTTAGTTAGCAATAATTAGCCTGTGTCTATGTTATCTCCTTACATATACCTACACTCTCCGTCTCTGTAAGATTGGGAATGATTGAGATTTCTCTCTCACAGCTACCAGAAGACTTCACACTTTCAGACAGGTTGCTCACGTCACATCTACGTCTTCAAGCTCAGTTGGAGGCTGCTCAGTAAAGCTAGAGATCACCGGAAAAGTGCTTCTAATATCCTTCACTGGTCTCCGTCCAGAGCAACAGGGTCTATTGGTCCATTATATATATACTGTCTATGGTTCCAGCAGGCCTGTAACTATGGCATACATTCACCTGTTACAGCTTTAGTTACTAGTTACTTTGTCTCTACTACTCTCTCTCTCTCTCTCTCTCTCTCTCTCTCTCTCTGTCTCTGTCTGTCTCTCTGTCTCTGTCTGTCTCTCTCTCCGACTTTACTTTCAGTGTGCATGAGCACAAACAACTGAAGTGCTGAAAAGCTGCGTGAGCTCCGAGTTTGTTTTGGTGTCCAAAAACAAATATGGATTCAGAGTGCAGGTGCATACAACCAAACTGCAGCAGTCCACTGTCCCACTGCTGTGTCTCGGTGTCTCTCGGGGACAGCCTGGTGTTGTTGTGTGAGCGCAGTAGAATTATGCATCTTGTTATTTGTGTTCTCTGCAGGAGAAGTCTGTGTCCGAGGCTTAAAGGCTGACTGGGATTCAGTTTGGGAGATGTGGCGGCTTGTTTGATGCCGTTTGGGAGTCACACACATCTGTCTCCTCCGTTCGGTTTTATTTGTCCTACCGGGCGGCTAATTGCATTCACCTGGCATCCCGACTGTGTGCAGCTCAAGAATCACGATTGAGAATGGCTGGTCTCTTCCAATCCTTCTTCTTTAAACTCACGGTTTGCTGAATACATTAGATAAAGAATGTAACGTTTAAAATAAATGCCAACGCAATTAGTTTACGTCCGCTAAAAGTTCTGTTGTTGCTGCTGACAGACTCCGATTATTATTCTAAGTGTCTGACAACGTTATGGAAAGGATCCCTACAGAGATAGACCTTTTAGTTAAAGAGTAAGATCCTTTTAGTCTAACACGAAACAGCCCCGAAATCACCATCACCAAACTCCACCAGACTTCATATGAATAATTAGGACTTTTATCATCGTAAAACACACTTCATTCAAAGTGGACAGAAACTAAATAAAACTATAAAAAGCCATCTTGGTTCATCTTTCCACTGTTCCAATAACCACCACTCCATCAAAGTCCTGATTATTTACAAGGAGTCTGGTGGAGTTTGGTGATGGTGATTTTGGGGCTGTTTCTGGTTAAACTAAAAGGATCTTACTCTTTAACTAAAAGCTCTATCTCTGTAGGGATCCATCCCATAATGTTGTCAGACACTTAGAATAATAATCTGAGTCTGTCAGCGGCAACAACACAACTTTTAATGGACGGAAATTACACATTTTCCCTATAGGGGAATATGTTGCCGCCCCGGTTCATGGCTGCCAGTTACTCGTTCAATACTAGACCAATTTCTGAGATTTTCGTTCACATTAATCACTGGGACACCAACGCATGGGAAAATAGGATCCAGGTTGAAAATAAATAACACAAAATGTCCTTTTAACAGCTCCGACAGCCCTGTTTAGTTGGAGCTAACCTCGCTCTTATTTTAATAAATGGGGAGAGAAGGGAAGCAGCAGAGTTTGCCTTTATTATTGGATCCCGGTCAAGCGGTCAGGGGTGACTGACAGCCGTTTTTGGTGAGAAGGGGTTGAGTTTCAATTAGCTTCTCCCTCAGGAGGAGAGAGGTTGCTCATCTGCAGCACCGAGCACGGAAACCTGCCAAGACCACTTTCATCTCTTGGGGTCCAGATAGAAAAAAACCCGTAAAACTCTGCTGTTCCACTCTCATTTACTCTTTTAAAGATACACCTTCTCTGATTCAATTTGAGTGCCCAACAGCTCCCCAGCCAGGCTCTCTTTTATTCACAGTTCGTACTTTTAGCTATGGAAAGTAATGCACTGATATCATTCGTATAGCCTATGGGTCAGGGTGGTAACCTGACTCCGCCAGATGGATTCAAAATATAAAATGTTAACTTTTTGGTCAACGTTTTGGTCGTCTTTCTTGACACTTTTGTCACTTTTCCTCCAATGTTTTTGCCACTTTTTTTCAGCATTTCTTTTTTTTTCCATTTTTATCCAATTTTTTTTTTGTCACTTTTTCCAGTGTTTTTTTTTACGATTTTTTAAATGTTCTTTTATCATTTTTTTGTTTCAAATTGCTATAAAGTTGTAACCTGACTCCACCAGATGGATTGCTTCGCATTAGCTCGGCATATCCATCTGGGAACTTTCCGTTGGAGAACCTTTGGGAAAGGGGCCGAAAATCCTGGTTAGCTGATTGGATAAACCATCAGTCTATCACCACCTATAGTTCGCGATAGACGGGCCAAATCAACCAATCAGATCAAACTCTTGCCGAAACCAGTTGGGAGAAGAGCAACAACATCTTGTCCTCCGAGAAAAGCCTCCAGTGCCGTTTGTTTTTTTGCTCTTCTTTCAATGAAGGAATGCTTTCTAATTCAGATAAAACTTGCTACGATAGCTACGCTCATCTCGTCGTTTTGGCGAACAGCTCCAAATGTTCTCTATCTCAAGATGCCAGACTGATCTGGGAGTGGAAACTATCAGGGTGGAAGGATGGGTCAAACAAACCAAGGACCTTCACCCAGGAGACAGCTGTTCCTGTCCCATGTGAAAGCAGTACTTGTGCTACGTAACTTACTCACATACTTAGCTAACGCTACATTCACAAGTTATGTTACAAACGTACAGTACAGGCCAAAAGTTTGGACACACCTTCTCATTCAATGCGTTTCCTTTTTATTTTCATGACTATTTACATTGTAGATTCTCACTGAAGGCATCAAAACTATGAATGAACACATATGGAATTATGTACTTAACAAAAAAGTGTGAAATAACTGAAAACATGTCTTATATTTTAGATTCTTCAAAGTAGCCACCCTTTGCTTTTTTGATAACTCTGCAAACCCTTGGTGTTCTCTCAATGAGCTTCATGAGGTAGTCACCTGAAATGGTTTTACCTTCACAGGTGTGCTTTGTCAGGGTTAATTAGTGGAATTATTTCTTATTATTAAAAAAAAGCAAAGGGTGGCTACTTTGAAGAATCTAAAATATAAGACATGTTTTCAGTTATTTCACACTTTTTTGTTAAGTACATAATTCCATATGTGTTCATTCATAGTTTTGATGCCTTCAGTGAGAATCTACAATGTAAATAGTCATGAAAATAAAAAGGAAACGCATTGAATGAGAAGGTGTGTCCAAACTTTTGACCTGTACTGTACTTATTTCAACCCAAACCACAATATTTTCCCAAAACTAACCAATGTAGTTTTCTCATAAGCCTCTCCCAACTTGTCAACATACTGACGCTTGCTCAGTGGCTCTTAGCATCACATACCGACGCATAAAGCGCACTTGTATGAAGTGTAACAACGGTAGGGAGTAGCATTTAAGACCGAAAATCCTCATATTTCTAATCAAAACACGTCATATATTCAAACATGCCACATGTAGGACTCATCACCTCTGGGTTTCTAGAATCCTAGTCTCGCATTAGCAGCAAACTGGGCAGTCTCTTTTTTACAGTTTGTAGCTCATGAGAAGTGGCGTGAGACTGATGTAACTTCACACCTCAGAGTAGTGAAATGACCAGAGAGCATCAGAGGAGGGAACTGGAGAAGAGTAGGCTGAAGGAGATTTTGGTGTGTTCTCTTCTCTTCTCTTCTCTTCTCTTCTCTTCTCTTCTCTTCTCTTCTCTGTCTCTCTCTCTCTCTCTCTCTCTCTCTCTCTCTGTCTCTCTCTCTCTCTCTCTCTGTCTCTCTCTCTCTCTCTCTCTCTCTCTTTCTCTCTCTCTTTCTCTCTCTCCATCGCTGTCAGTCGGCGGCATCATGGCGTGCCGTCGGTGGAACCACGCAGACCGGATTAAAATGGCTTCTCTCTACCTGCTGGACGCGGCACTCCGTGTTTTGATTTTCTGCCCGCTGTGTGTGAGATGTATAGTGTGGGCATGTGTGTTGTCTATGTACGTGTGTGTGTGCATTTGTGCGTGCCTGTGTGTGTGTGCGCGTGTGTGCGTGCGTGCATGCCTGTGTATGTGTGGGTATGTGCGCGTGTGTGCGTGCGTGCATGCATGCATGCCTGTGTGTGTGTGGGTGTGTGCATGCGTGCGTGTTTTTGCCTGTGTGTGTGTGTGTTTGTGCGCATGTGTGTGTGCATGCATACCTGTGTGTGTGTGTGTGTGTGTGTGTGTGTGTGTGTGTGTGTGTGTGTAATGTGTGTGTGTGTGGGCATGCCTGTGTGTGTGTGTGTGTGTGTGTGTGTGTGTGTGTGCGTGCGTGCGTGCATGCCTGTGTGTGTGTATGTGCGCGTGCCTGTGTGTGTGTGTGTGTGTGTGTGTGTGCGTGCGTGTGCCTGTGTGTATGTGTGTGTGTGTGTATATGTGGGGGTGTTTAGCTATGAGAGAGCAGATGGAGGCAGATGGTGACTCCTACTGCTGCAGTAAAATGGCATCTCATTACTTCTATGCCAGTTTAAT
>NC_041331.1:42796143-42808643 GCF_004354835.1 Perca flavescens
ATAAATAACAATCCGATGCCTGTATCACAGGGTTTGTAGCCATGGCTAATTCGCAACACCTGTCCCTAGGAGGCCTTTTAACAGTTCAAATAATAAAAGAAGTCAAATTTTTATAGTGAATGCAATAAAATGTCCCAAAAAAACAGTTAACAGCAATAACAATAAGTGTAGTAAAGTTGATAAAGTTAGTTTGTTTATCAAAGTTTTATGGCTTTTTAAAAGTCCAAATCTCAGACTTATGTGCACAGAGTTGAGACTGTGCAAAGACTAAAGTGAAGACCATCTGTCATAATGCGGCTGAGTGTTTAGTCACAGACTCAAAGGTTTTACTAGCAGGGCTGAAAACGTGAAACCATTTGGTTTCTATCAGAACGCCAAGGCAAGAAAAAGACTGACTTAAAGCTGCGGTGCGTAGTTTCTGTCTCCCCTCGTGAGTTATTCTAAGTAAACTCAATCTTGTGAACATCGCCGTCCTGAGAAATACAACTAGAGTTGTGTGGAGCTGACAGCCTTAACCCTTGTGTTGTCTCCCATTGGACCATGCACTTTGTGGGGTGGCTTGTGAAAAATGTAAAATTTAAAATGTAAAATGCTTGTCCCACAACCCTGAGTTTGGTGGGTCAATCCCAGGCTCCTCCACATCTCAACGCGTCCCTGAGCAAGACTCTGAACCCTAATTTGCTCCCCGGATGCTGTATGTCAATTTTGTCTGAAATCCGAAGACAACGCAATGTTTTTATCTTTTAATTATCTTTGTACGAACTCACCGGGCAACGGACGCTCATTAATATCAAAACGTTATGCGCTAAAGCTTTATTAAGACAGCTTTTGTAGAAGATTTTGCAAAGACTGAGTTGCGGAGGCACAAGTTGCAGGATTTGGATTCCCCTTCGCTACAAAAGACTTAAAGAAGCGAAATAAGATTCAGCTGCTCTTACCGTCAGAATGGAGTTTGAAGTCGAAATCATGCTGACAGTTTGGACTCTCGCTGCTTTCAGACACCTCGTTGTCCTTTTTGTTCGGTTCTTATTCAGATCTGGATTGGTGAGTTTTTTGCAGATGATTTTGTTTCTCTCTTCAGGGTTCCCTAGGCTCAGCCGGAGGTTCAGGTCCGAAGCTTGGGTGGTTCTCACTGATGTCCGCCCCGATGTTGAGCTCTGACTTTTATTCTGATCGGTAGCACTTCCTGCGATGGCATCACCGCCTTTGATCGTCTTTGATCTGCCTCTCTGAAACCACACGTTGTGTTGTTTCTGCACACACACACACACAAATACAAAGCTGCAGCTCTTTCTAGGTCATCTCTACGTGCGCTTTAGGAAACTTACTCACTGACTGACAGCATCATCTTGGTTGAGAAACAAATTGAACTAGAAATCTTAAAGGGTAACTTTGTTGTAGTTTCCTTAGTTTTTGTGTCTAAGTGACTGATGGGAACAACAGTCTTTCAAACTGGTCCAGTATTAACTTAAAACTTACCCCGTTGTCAAAAAGTTTCGATATCTGAAAATGTGGGTTTCTTCCAACGAAATTGTCAAGAAAATAAAATAACAACGTGGATGGTTCTGTAAAATAAATGATCAGTTCACTACTTTCATTGAATTTTATAGCATTTTGGACCAGTTTGAATGACACAAGAACATTGAAGAAAAATGGACAAAATGTCTAAAGATTTCCGACTTTAACGGATAGGAAAGTTATGAAAAGGGGGAGAAAGAGAGAGGGGGGGGGGGAAGATGTGCAGGAAATCGTCCCAGATCGGACTCGAACTGTGGACCTTCTGCATCGAGGCCAACAGGTCCTCACACACCCCACGTCTCCTTTAGGGCTTTAAGTTAAACGCGCTTGGTCGGGACTATTGGCGTCCCCTTTTGACCCAGTTATGTTCAGGAAAAGGTGGTGGGTGGGCTTACGTTTCCGTGACATGTTAGAAGAACGGGACGGTTTGGGTTTTAGGAAAAGGTCGTGGGAGCTGCAACTGCAAACGCTCAATCCACTCTGAGCTTAAAGGAACACGCCGACTTATTGTGACTTTATCTTATTCACTGTAACCCCCAGAGTTAGACTAGTCCATACATACCCTTCTCATCTCAGTGCGTGCTGTAACGCTGTCTGACAGCTCCAGCATTAGCTTAGCCTAGCACAGATCCTGCAGGTAGCTGGTTCCAACTAGCCTACTGCTCCCAATTGTGACAAAAGTGACAAAATAACACCAACATGTTCTTATTTACATGTTGTGATTTGTAGAGTTGTAATGGGAAAATTACATTTAAGCACAATTCCTTATATTTTTATGTTTAATTTGTACTTTACTTCTCTCACAAATGCTGAAAGAGTTTATCTCATTTCCCACATGCAGATTTTGATTCTAACTTTGTGAGACATCCAGTCTGGAACATTATGTGAGCTCTGTTAGCGTGAACCGAAAAAGGTACAAAGTCACCCTAAAACTATCTCATGTTTTCCCATGCCAGTTAAGATGTAACGGTGGGGTGAAAGTCATACAGGGAGGAGGAGGAGGTGAGATGGCTCCGAGATGTCTCTTGTATTTCTCTGATTGTCTTCATGTGTATCAGATTGCCTGTCAAAATTGTAGCGTCATCCTAAGCCAAGAGCGTGTGTGTTGTCACTCTGAAGATGTATATAAGCCTGGTGTTCTGTTCACTCATTGGAGAAACTGACTCCACACTGGGCTGTGGCCTTTTGTGAAATCATGTTGCTCCTATTTGCAAATATATATATATATATGTTTTTAATAAAATACAAAAACCCCACTTGGTTCTAGTCTCAGACTGTCTTATTTGTTTCAATTTACTAAACTCTGAAAACTCTTCCCCCTGCGACATGGCGACGAGGATGGGATCATGTGCGGGGGTCAGATAAAAGAGACTCCGTGGTTGACTGAGGACTCGCGATCCGAGATCCAACGATCTTCGCCTCTACCTCGCCCAAAAAGCATTCAGAGAGAGAGGATCAGAAACCACGGAGGCCTCTACTGACCCAACACTGATCTATTAAGACGGAAGCAATTCCAGCAGCAGGGTAAGATCACACTCTCATTTAAATTAAATTAAGAGTAATTTGAATTGGCTGTAGTAAACTTCCAGAAACAAAAACTGACACTAAAATAGGATAACCACTTTGGGGTTGTTTGTATTAATTTTGGGTAGGCCTAGACTTTTATGTTTGTGTAAATACATAGGCCTAATTGTGATCATTCTAGTAGCATTTTGGAACCATAAAACTGATCAACACACGGGTGTGACTTTGCTTTGTAGATTTTCGGGGGACAAATCTAATTAGGTTTTGAAGTAAATCTAATAAACAGTTTTTTTAGGTTTTTTTGTGCTTGGGTTTTTCCGAAATAAGATAAAAACCTGGCATTACAGTGACGATTGTAAGTAGGATAGAAGTACTTCTTCCCAGTAAAATGGGTAACGGATCGGGTAGATCCGGCTCACACGTCCCTACGGGAACCGTGGTGGATGACATGGTGCGAAAATATGGCTTAAACAGTTTGGAGTGTCTGCCGTATTGGTCGAAATTTTTGGGTTTCCTTTAAATTCGGGCAAATTGAAAATAGGAATTAGGAATTAGGAGAACAAGAGAAAAAAAAACTAATGAAAAAAGACAAAATTAAGACTGAATTACAGGAACTGAGTACAGGAAAAACAAAGAATGTTTTCAGGGAAAGAATGCAAAAACACACATGCACCAATAACCTCATCAGTTCTAACCAAAGCCCATGTTCTGAGGCTTTCTCTAAAAATCAGGAAGACAAGTTGGTTAAATGGAGGGACGAAGAGGACACAGACTCAACTATCGGACAGGACCGACAACATCAGTCACACCTGCATCGGGTGGAAAGACCAACGAGTACGTGAGAAACAACAGGCTGGTGGGCAACATATGGAGCGCGGACCCGAAAAAGGCCGCTCCCACGAAGGACGTGGTCGAGCCAGAAGGTGCCGAGGCGGGTACCGTGGGCAAAATAATGAGCCCTACAACCGAGACCAGTGTTTGTACTGCAAGGACTTTGGACATTGGGTATGTAATTGCCCGAAGAAAAAGCTAAAAACACCTCAGACAGAGAACAACACTAGTCCCTCTGTTTGACTGAGTCCAAAAGCTGATGAGGAAAGTAGTGCTAAAAAACACACACACAAACACTCGCTTCATGCAATGAAGAAATGCTTGGCACTGATACATGTTTTTGTTTTTGCTATTAGGAACAATTGATAGGTTAGGAAGTTCTGAAAAATAATCTATTCAGTTAAACAATTATAGTATGTTATCTTCTGAAACCTAGAAGAAAATGCCTACTACTGAGGGTAAAGTTAAAGAGGTTCCACTCACATAACTTGATTATTAGAGCTAAAGATTTGACACTGAAGTGCAGTGGTCATTCTATTTGGTCAATTGGGAATACAGGTTAAACAGTAAAAGAACAATTTTCTGTTCCTTTCTCATATACATGGGAAACTTTTTTTGGGGTCTGATTTATGTCGACTTATTTTGCTCAGGTAGTGATTTAATGTGCACTGTTAACATTGGCTTAACCTCAACACCTGATGGATTGAGAATTTCTCGTTATGATGCATCTAACAAAACCACATTTGTTAATCACAGTGTGGCTAAAATGAGCTCACTGAGGCGGCGTCTGTAATCAGCCCTCACAACCTCACCTCTGATTTGGACTGATACTGACTGGGTTGTAACTGTATGTTTGACTGACAACCAATATAGTTTTTAAAGAGCCCAGCTTGTGTTTTTTCTACATCTCTCAAGGCTGCATCTGCTTTTTCCTTCCTCGAGAGAGTTTTTTGGTACAGTGCTGTTTTCATGTAAAATGAACAGAATAGCAGCTTTTTCAGTTTAGTGTTAATGATTAGGATTTTTTTTTACTTGAGCCTGTCACGTAAAAATGCCTGTACACGTTCCTGAGGTTACTGTAAGACTTTTTGCTGCCGAAGCTAATGAAGCGTTTGTGAATATGAAACTGGCTTCCCTGACGCTGGGACTGCCAGATCCCTAAAAACAGTTTATGCAGACCGTTGATAAGAGCTGCGTGGCTCTGTGTTGCTGCAACACCACGGCGACAAAACTCCGTCCGGTTGAAAATTTCTCTGCTAAACTTGATTCTGCCACTCGAAGCATTAAATACGCCCTGTTCCACATTCTGTGTCACACATTTTGTGGGAAGAGAATGAAAAACTCTATTTATCTGTGGCCAGGTACCTTAGATATTATTACTCTGTTATATTGCAAAATGTCCCTCTAACAGATGCACTGTATTTTAACCCTGATTTCATTTTTTAGGTTAACAGTTCTTCTTCCAGAGACTCTAGCAGTGTGGGCTTCTCTGTTGTAGGTGTTTCTGATGCTATCTGATTTGGACCTCTGCCATCTCATCTCTCAGTACAAGCAGTAGAGCTCATTCTTCCTAACAGAAAGCTATCCAGCTTTTTCTTTCCTAAATTTTGCAAAGTTGACACATGGGTTAAAACCAGGTGTAAAAAGTATGATTAGGATGATGGAAATACAATTGAGGGAAAAACAGTTGTTTCACAATGGTGAAGCAACATTGGTTCACAAATGATTTCTTTTTGGATCCAGACTACTGTCAGCTAGTGTAGGAGCCAAAGCCCTACTTACTGAAATAATTCCAAAATGGTGAATTCCTACCAAAATCTCAAGTATAGTGGTTTGCATTCAAAATGCAACATGCCTACATTTGACAAAAGCTCTGCTTATTAAATTCCTGATGACATGCTAACAACCACAATGAGAACAGCAGAGCCACTCAGTGAGCTGATTGGTTAACCCTCACTGTAGACTAAGCTTACAGAGCAGCAAGGCCATAGCAACACACACACACTCAGAGATAAGAGAAAAACAGGAGTTGTGCATGTAGAGTTCAGCAATGATTTTGATATAGTTTGTCATGAATTATAGAATGTGATATGTTTCCCATATCAGGTAACAAATTGGATAAATAGAGGTCAAATTGGAAGTACTTAGGTTTGTTCTATAGGCCTAAAAACTTTAATTCATAATGATTTTTAGAACTACCAGACAACGAGTAGTATAACTTTGGGTTGCAAACTAAAGATAAAAAGAAAATAAACAACATATTTTTGTTTAATTCGTCTTAGTTTATTGGTTATATTGAAACCAATACAGGTTGATATGAGATTTCAGCCTAAAAACCGTTAATTTAATATTGTACTCTAGTGAGTTTTTTTTTTTTTTTCAGTAAAACTGCACTAAAGACTTTGTTTGTATTTTGATTTGCTATATCAGAAATAGGTTAAAACTAAATTAATGATGTTGATGTTGAAAACACTTTGGTGAATGGTTTTCTTTTAAAAGAAATGATTTATTGAATTTTGTGTTGCTTTTATTCAGGTTTTGCTGTGTAACACAGCTAATGGCTAAACCACTGAACAGCTTTATATTTGCTGCGTTTTTTGAGTCATGAGCTTGTCATGTCTCAAATAGAAGGGATATAGTAGCAATAATAAATTGGGGGTTTAATGAATGGGGTGTTCATATAATATTTTAAATTTAAAAACTATTCTAAAGAAAATTTAGTTTTGTTTTGATTGACTTTCACTATTTACTGAAACACAACCCTTAAAGTAATCTAAAAGAGAACAATTACAAAAGCAGTGTTTCCTTTTTAGCACAATTTGTATGGATGTCATAGAGTTAAACCAGCATGAGGGAAAGAAATGCGGTTTTATAATTATTGATATTCAATAAAATAATTAGACACTTTTCCAAGTGATAATATTGATAAGAAGAACAAATAATGCTTTTTGGAGTTCTGTTTTGTGCCACACGGCGCCTCATTTGTGTCAGTCGGGTCCATCTCACCCCCCCTCCAGCTGCAGGACCAGTAAAAACTGTCTGGAGGTCCGGACCAGCAGACGGACTGAGAGAGGGAGGGGGGGAGCGAGAGACCCTTCTGCTCTGACACATCTGACGCATTGTGAAGTTAAGTAGCACACAGACTCACATTCTGAAAATACACACATTATTAGGAGAAGATAATTAGAAGTACTTATTTTTACTTTTAAGATAAGTATTCAGTTGATGTGTCAGGAAATGTTCAAAGTACGTTTCATTGTTCAAATCTGAATTGGATTGATGAAAAGTTGATAGAAACCTGGTTTGAAAAGGGGAATACCATAATTTGTATTTTCCTAGACTTTTGCAGTTGCTGCATCTTTCCTGGTGACCTGTGTAAGTTGTGTAAGGGTTGTGTGAGTGCTGAGATGGGGTTTGAAACCATGATGATTAAATGTATCAACAACTTGGAGATATGATTAAGACTAAATATCTAAATGAAAATGTTTAATGTTGATGTGACTGCTTAATGATGTACATTATGAGTAATGTACTGAGACAATGGTATACACACATTCATTTAATATTTAGTCTCATATTTATATGTTTACACGAAAAGTAAAATATAATATAAGTTAAAGATAATTTATAAACAGTAAAAGATAATACTTTTATACCATAAAGATAATAATATATAATATACTAGTATACTTTATAAATAGAAGGGATAACAATTCAGTCAGGAAAAGCTTAGAGGAAACAAGAGCTTTAGAGAGAAGTGCACTGGATGACCAGCGAGGAGGAGTCTGCCACAAGGCCTCGTGTCTCGGAGCTTTCAGCACACCAACATAAAAAACTTGAATTGACTCAAATGCCTAAAAGTTTAGAAAAAACAAGAAGTTGCCTTTCAGGCCAGTTCCTGCTGGTACCAGAGAGCTAAAAGTACTTTTGAATTAGGATAATAGGTCTCCTATTGATGGATTGTATAGGAGTTAAATTTAACTTTTTACTTTCAATCGGAAGTCAATTATATTTGAAACTACTTCTTGCTTTTATCTGAGGGAATTTCCCCACTGGGGGCTAAATAAAATCTTTCTTATGTCATATAGGTGATAAACCAACAGTTGGTTTTTGATTTCAAAGACAAATTATGTCATTTTTAGTCATGTCATCTTTGTTGACATGAGTGAACGTCATAACGCGCAGGGTAAGAACTAGTAGCAGCTTACTCTCGTGCGGGACGATCGTGATTTTGTACAAAAAATACAGTCAAACAAACCCCTACAGTATTAACATCGCTACATATAATTGTTTAGAAGGTTATAGTGTGCGTTATTTGTTTTCTCTTTAACTTCCTTCAGCTCTTTTCATGTTTGGGGGGTCGGATTGTACAAATTATGAAATATTCGATATCCCAGTTTTGCAAATCGTCCAGACAACAATTTGGATATTATCGTCTAAACGATATATCGCCCACCTCTATCTGACTGACGCTGAACATTAGTCCTGTAGGGTTACATTACAGCCCGGTTCACTGCTGCCTGTTACAGCGTTCTCGCTCAATACTGGACCAATGTCAAAGATTTTTGTGCATATCAGTCACTTAGACTCATATATATGGGACAATAGGGTCCAGGTGAAGTTTCCCTTTAATAACATATTAGCACATTTTGATATAAAACACATTGGGATCAGGTTATCTGCAAATACACTTAAAAGATGACTTTAAGGAGATTTAAGTTGCAGTTTTTATTTGGTTCGGGGTGCAAACAATTCTTCCTCATGAGTAAAAGTTTGGTTTTTCACCTTTACTAGAGAGTGTCTTTGTGTGTCTGTGCATGTGTGTGTCTGTGCGTGTGTGTGTGTGTTTGCTTGTCTATGTGCGTGTGTGTGTCTGTGCGTGTGTTTGTGTGTCTGTGTGTGCGTGCGTGCATGTGTGTACAGTATTTACAATATATATTTTATTTGGTTCGGTGTGCATTCACACTACTTTGCATTGTTCTATCATGACCGGTTTATCAACTATTTAACTACTTTGTTTAACTCATTTCAAACAGTAAAATAATTCTTCCTCATGAGCAGGGCCGTACTGGGACTGAAATTCAGCCCGGGACTTTAAGCTGGAGAGGCCTTTTACACGAGTGCCCATGGTGCACGAGCAGAAGGATTTGTTTTTTGCAAGTATTTTAATTCTAATAGTGTTTTTATGGTATAAAGAGAATCAGCTTACGCTGAATACCTTCAAGAAACTTGCCTCCTCAGGTTGTATAAGCAAGTCACCACTGCACTGAACACAAAGCAAAACCTAATCTCCAACACATAAGTCACAGTATACTGCTAACTACCAGCATGGCACATGCACAGTCAGTTGGAGTGATAAAATAGTTACAAATACTCACACTCTTATACTCAAAAACTACAATGCAGTCCCATAAAATAAAGATTTGTGTGTGTGTGTGTGTGTGTGTGTGTGTGTGTGTGTGTGTGTGTGTGTGTGTGTGTGTGTGTGTGTGTGTGTGTGTGTGTGTCCTTCCTTCCTCAGCTTGGCTCCCTGGCTCAGCTTCCCCTGTGATGGACCCTGCCTCTGCTTACTGATTGTGCAGCTACATATGCATGAGAAGAACATCACAACGTTATAAATATGACTAAGAATAAAACATTTTCTAGTTCAATCTGTGCTTCAGTCAAGTTATTATCTAGTATGTGGAACTATTGGCATTTTATCCTAAATGCAAAAATCTGATTGATTGATATGCCTAATATGATTGCCTACCCAGCCCTGCACACTGCCCCTCTACCTGTCTGTTTCCTGCTCTTCCTCTCTTCTCCTCTCTCCTCCTCCTGCTGCTCCTCCTTCTCCTCCTTTCTCCTCCTGCTGCTCCTCCTTCTCCTCTCTCCTGCTACCTACCTCACATCACCAAATCCAAACCTGACTGAAAGTGACCTCTTTTTTCGGCGCCTTAAGTTTGAGCCAATCGGATGTCAGGAAAAACGAGGATCAGTCCAAGTTAGGAGGGGCCGCTCGTATCCCCCCTCAAGACAGAAAGTATAGGTTTGACCACCGGTCGTTCGGGATTGTTCCCGGTATTCCCGATGGCCAATCCGCCCCTGCTCATGATTACAAGTTTGGTTTTTCAACTTCAAGAGATTTCGAGAATTTTTTAAAAAGCAAACTGCTTTCAGCTTTCTCTTCACACATTGCTCTGGGGGAAGTGTGGGCCTCCTCGTACAGAAAGCTGAGTTTGTTCTCAACATTTTGACATAAATCACGTGGGGATCATGTTGTGTGCAGATACCCTTAAAAGGTATCTGCCATCGAGTTCAAGAAAGTACGTAAAAAGTAAGATGGTTAACCATCAAACGGTTTTCACTTCCTCTTTTTGGCGTTGTGCTTTCAGACACACACTACGTGTGCTTTCACGCCTGGAGATTTGGGGGTGAACTTGCAGCTTTGTTTCATTCTTCATTTGGTTGGGTTTGCGTTCACACTGCACGCTGTAAACACACACGCCACTGGTCTATCATTTTATAGTGTTTATAATATTTTATAAAGAAGGTGAAGAACCTGCTGGAGAAGAAGAAAACTGTTCCAATTAAATGAATGACGAAATGATCGACCCTCAAACTACACGGACGATCCCACCAAAACTCTCTTAAAACTGTAGTTTAAAAGACAACGGACACACACACACACACACATAGAGACACACACGCACACACAGACATAGAGACACACACGCACACGTGCATGCACACACGCGCAGACACACACAAACACACACACGCTCAAAGGCATAGAGAGACTCACACACATGCATGCACTCACGCACAGACACACAAACACACACACACACACGCATGCTCTTGCACACACACACACACACACACACACATGCACGCACAAACATAGACACACACATACACACACATACGCATGCATGCACGCACAGACACACACACACACACACAAATGCACTCACACACGCATGCACACAGGCACACACACGCACACAGACATAGACACACACACACACACTCATTTCTATATAAGAAATATGTTTCTTTCAAGCAAATTGCCAGAAATAACATGAATGGTTTCCCTACAACACTCTTCACAAGTAAAAATGATGATCAGTTTATTCCTTCCATTGACTTTAGATTTGTTTTTATATTTCATTTCACAGCGTTTGAAGAGAAAACAAAATGGTTTTAAAACCTATAACAGTCTGTGATCACCCAGCATCATCCTCTGATCCAACTATTAGTTCCAGTCATTCTAAGTATTATGTATAATTTCATATCAACGAGGTTTATTGACCATGAATTCCAAAAATAAGTGTAAAACTAGTGGTAATACGTTGGTGGTGGTGAAAGCAGAAGAGCTGAAGAGCTGAAAAAGCGACAAAAAATGTGAAAACCCAAAAGTGAAAGATAAAAGCGTCAAATTAGTGTTCGCTTTCAACTCAGAGACGGGAGGGCAACACAAAGGGGTTAAACGGGTCGAACCGACACAGGAAGCAGGAAGTGTCTCAGATGTGTGATAAGCATCGCCGCGCCGATCCAAACCAGGTCAGAGGCAAGGCGCCCGGCAGCGTGGGCTGCAGACGGCAGAGCTGATAGTGGTGATGCTGCAAAATCCGGACAGCGCTGAGTCACAACACGACTCCAAACCAGGTCAGGCGCTCGCATCCGGCAGCTCGTGATGCTGCAGAGGCGACTCAGCAGAAAACTAACTCAGAGTTAGACCCTGGTTACACGTACATGGGGTTATTTTTATACATTTCCCTTCGTTTGTACCCCATACAAGAGAATTCTCCTCTGAAACCGAGTCTTTCTAAAAAGTCTAGCCAGACTGGAGATTTTTGAGATCTGCGTTTGCACGTTTGAACGTAAACTGAGACAAACGGAGGTTTAGGCAGCCGAGAGAGAGAGAAAGAGGAAGTGATTGGTTGCTGTTGTTGCTATTTTCTGGATGGAGCCGGCCTGACCCATAAGCGACCTAAGCGTCTGCTTAGGGGCCCCGTGGCTACCCGTGGGGCCCCCAAGAGTGCTTGAAATGTCCCACAATAGAGCTCATAAGAGAGTCGGTCTATTTAAAGATAGTGTTGCTGCTAATAGGTCTCACATTAGTCTTTAAATGCACATTTGTACATTATGAGTGCTTAAACTAATATTTACAATACACAAGTTGGTTTAGTGCCAAGTGCAGTGGCAACATGTTACAATGTGGAGAGTCCCCCCAAATCCTGCTTAGGGCCCCCAAGAGTCTAGGGCCGGCCCTTTCTGTGTCTTTGCACACCAGAAAGGTGTTTAAAAGAAAGGTAACAAACATGTAATAAAACAATAACAGTAATGTTTGGGTTATATTTGTCTGACAGGAATGATATAATCTATAAATAAAATGGTTTTTTTTATTTAATTTTGTTTTGCACTTAAAATGTACTTAAATTTAAAAGATGCGGAAAAAAAACACTTCACTAATTTTTCTTATAAAACTCCCAATAGAAAGAAGGGATATTTTAGATTGAACTGCATATGATCTGAAGCATTTTCTGATCATAGGCTAGCCTCGTCCGGACACATGGATGTTTCCCATTGATAAAATGAAAAATGAAATACCATGTTAAACATAAACATATACTGACCTG
>NC_041331.1:42813643-42833643 GCF_004354835.1 Perca flavescens
TAGAGATGTCTCCTGTTTCTACAGCCAATAGAGAAGTCAGCTGGTATAAGAAAACATTTACGAATTTTTAATACGCTGTTTTGTGTGTGTGTGTGTGTGTGTGTGTGTGTGTCTGTGCGTGTGTTTTGTGTGTGTGTGTGTCTGTGTGTGTGTGTGTCTGTGCGTGTGTGTGTGTGGGTGTGTTTGTGTGTGTGTGTGTGTCTGTGCGTGTGTGTGTGTGTCTGTGCGTGTGTGTGTCTGTGTGTGTTTGTGTGTCTATGCGTGTGTGTGTGTCTGTGTGTCTGTGTATGTGTCTGTGTGTTTGTGTCTGTGTATGTGTGTCTGTGTGTGTGTTTGTGTGTGTGTGTGTGTGTGTGTGTGTCTGTGCTTGTCTGTGTGCATGTCTGTGTGCATGTCTGTGTGCGTGCGTGTTTGTACAATATTTACAATATACAATATTTCTCTCTGAAAGTACACAGAGAAAGTGACATGAAAAGAAAAGACTCAAGTAAAGTACAAGTACCTCAATATTCCGACTCAAGTACAGTACTGGAGTAAATGTACTTAGTTACATTCCACCATTGAGGCAGACAGCAGAAGTGACTTCCTGTTTCCTTACATGGAGCCTTGTTGCCTTTAGCCCCGCCCCCTCTCTGTGACATCACACATGTGGTGTGGTTTTTAATGTGGTCTCCTCTTGAGGTTTTGACTGATTGTAGCGTCTCTCTGACCCCGTTTGACTGAGAGAGGAAGCCGAAAATCTGATAAATCCCCATGGTTACCGTCAACGCTGTCAGCACTTCTCACGCAGCGGGCCCAGACCCGGCCCGACCCATAAGCCAACTAAGCGTCTGCTTAGGGGCCCCGTGGCTACCAGAGGGGCCCCCAAGAGTGCTTGAAATGTCCCACAATAGAGCTCATAACAGAGCCGGTCTATTTAAAGATAGTGTTGCTGCTAATAGGTCTCACATTAGTCTTTTAATGCACATTTGTACATTATGAGAGCTTAAACTAATATTTACAATACACAAGTTGGTTTAGTGCCAAGTGCAGTGGCAACATGTTACAATGTGGAGAGTCCCCCCCCAAATCCTGCTTAGGGCCCCCAAGAGTCTAGGGGCCGGCTCGGGCCACTGTGAGATCCTGACGCTTGCAGCTTTTAAAATGTATTAGTCTGGAATTTAAAATGAGAGTTACCAGCGGAAACACTGGTACCAATACAGGTTTCCGTCTCATACTTAACAATATACAGTACAGCTGTGTTAATAACAATTAAAACTGTAGACAATTTTGAAATGTCTGGGTAAAAAAACAACAACTTTTTTCCCTGAAGGCTCACCGCCCCCAAAGTATTTTTTTCCACTTTTTTATTGACGCTTTTTAAAAACGATTTGTCACTTTTTTCCAACCCTTTTTTTAAGTCATGGTCAATAAATCTAAATTATACGACATAAAACCTAATTTATGAGTTATAAAAAAGCAGAAACTATGAGTTAATTTGACTAATAGTTAAGATCAGAGGATGTTGAGTGGGTCACAGACTGGATTATGTCAAAGTTTAGTCAGGAGACTGTTTTGAAACCATTTAAACATTTTATATTTTTCAAATGCTATAAAACAGAAAGAAATGCCCCAAAATTCAGTGAAAGTGATAATTTTTTTTAGATTATGTTTTGGGCTTTTCTGCTTTGATGTGATAGGACAGCTAGGTGAGACAGAAGGGGAAGACATGCAGGAAATCCTGGACCTCTGCATCGAGGAATAAACCTCTCAGTATCAAGCGCCTGCTCTACCCACTGAACCAACCCGGCCACACAACAGTGATGATTTATTTAACCAGTGAAGAACGTTGCATGGGTCCCATCCAACGTACATCCATGCATCCACTTTATTTTGGGGCAATTTGGTTGAAAGAAACCCATATTTCTGATATAAAAGAACTTTAAAAAACGGGTGAAATTTGACCCCAGAGGACAACACAAGAAATGCCAATAAACCAGAGCACGTTTTATTCCATCCCAGAATGCTGTGTGGACTAGCCAGACTAGAAAGTGGAACATCGTGGATATAGACTAGGGCACATGTGTCAAACTCAAGGCCCAAAAACACAGGAAAGTGTTTTTTTAAACTTCAGATTACCTGAAATTCAAATCAGACTGCGAATCGGGAATTCCCCCAGAAGAAGCAGAGAGAGAGTTTTCATATTCAGGCTGACAAAACAGGTTGTTGTTAAAACAACAGCATTTCTTAATTTACTAAATTAAGGTAAGGAACTCTTTTGATGACTTTTGTAGGGCTTCAAGTCAACAAAAATGTGACAAAAAGCGTAAAAATAATGTCGGAAAAAAACAACAAATTCACAAAAGGGTGACAAATGCCTGAGAAAGCCACAAAAAAGTTGCAACGAAAACAATAAAAACGGGGAAAAAAGCTAGCTGATTGGATAAACCATCTGTCTATCACCACCTAAACCGCCTCAAAACCAACGCTGATTGGTCGGTCGTTTGGCAAACATCATCACATACCCTTCACCATACCCCCCACATCATCACATACCCTTCACCATACCCCCACATCATCACATACCCTTCACCATACCCCCACATCATCACATACCCTTCACCATACCCCCCTTCACCATACCCCCACATCATCACATACCCTTCACCATACCCCCACATCATCACATACCCTTCACCATACCCCCCACATCATCACATACCCTTCACCATACCCCCACATCATCACATACCCTTCACCATAGCCCCCCTATCATCACATACCCTTCACCATACCCCCACATCATCACATACCCTTCACCATACCCCCACATCATCACATACCCTTCACCATACCCCCACATCATCACATACCCTTCACCATACCCCCACATCATCACATCATGTAGGTTAACTGTATGTTTATTGTGTGTTTATGTACGATGTGTCATGCGCCATTTCGTTTGTCTCGAATTGCCAAGACGAATTTCTTATCTTATCTTATCTTAATCCATAATTCAATCTTTCTAATTATTGCAAATATTCTGCTAAGAGTTAGTACATATTTGAATATGGTTACTGCAATGAAAGAAAGAGCCACAGTTTATCGCTGACTGTGTGGAGAGTTTTGACAACGTGACTTCAGTTTTAACCAATCCACGTTAGCAATAAAATCATGGGAAGCTTTAGGATTGAGAGTGAGAAAATGCCGTGGGTGGCAAATCAAAAGCAATGTCAGTAGTTGGTTTACCGGCTCTCAGAGATGTTATCAGCCGAGATTTTTGATTTTTATCTCTCAAAGTGTCGATTGCTGACTTTCAATCAGCCAACTGTTCAGAGAAACAGATTAGATTCAGAGATAATGGGAATCTCCCGTCTCGGTTTGCCGCCTGCCTGGTAATCAAATCTGAAGAATCACATCTTTATAAGAAGAGCTCAGCTCAGAGCAGCGGCACGCAGAAGCTGGACTCAGTCACCACGGCGACAACATGAAGCTGGATATCTGCACTCTGATGGTGAGCATCTTTATCTGCTTTATACTATTACCCAGAACCCACCACAGGGTCACCTTTGGAAGGCTTTACAGAGATTTAAATGTTTGTTTTTCCTGTCTGTTTGTCTGTCTGTCTGTCTGTCTGTCTGTCTGTCTGTTTGTCTGTCTGTCTGCCTGTGTGTTTGTTTGTTTGTCCGTCTGTCTCTCTGTCTCTCTGTCTGTCTGTCTCTCTGTATGTCTGTCTGTCCATCTGTCCATCTGTCCATCTCTCTGTCTGTCTGTCTCCCTGTCTGTCTCTCTCTCCAGTTCTCCCCTGTTTCCACCTACCTAGAATACCTCCTCCAGTATCTGCCTAATCTGTTGATTTTCTGCTTGGGCCATCATTGGATGTTAAAATGTTAACGTTACATTTGTACCCTTCTTATAGTTATCCGGGTTTTATATTTGTACCCTTTATGTACATATTTAGTTTTATCTCTGCTCTAGGAATGTGTTTTTGTCTGAATAATCTTACAAAGAATGGACCGTCCATTCATTTACTGTTTGAATTTACTAAAGCAGATCCTGTTGAAAATGGGCCTTTTTGGAGCAGGCTGATTGCTTGGCCTGTGGTAGTGCTGCTTGTAGAATTCTTCAAAACCAAATTGTATCCCAAAATGACTTAAATAAGGACCCCAAACCACTTCATATGCACCCCCACTATATACTCTACTACTGACTTACAGCGTAGGCTACTTCTACATCAGAGGAAGACATTGTACTACTGCATTTACCTGACAGAGAACGCTGCTGATTGCTGCAGAATGTAATCCCAAAATATCACCATGAAAATGTGCAGTAATCAGACATTAGCGTCATGGACTCATGGCAGTGTGCTACCCATCCGGCCCGTTATGAGAGCTAATCAGCACCTATCTGTGTTAATCTACCACCAGAACCGGACCGTGTGTGTGTGCAGAGAAAGAGAGAGAGATTTTCTTGTGTCGTACGATCGTTAACTAATTTAACATTTGAGGTGTTCATTTCCATACAGGTTTAGTGACTTGACGGTTAACGGTGAAGTAGGGGTAGACTTAATTAACCCGACCAAGAGGGGTAAGCTTCGCTTCAGAACATGTAGCTCCTATGGCGCCATTTTGATGCTACCAAGCAATCACCTCCCGTTAGCATCCCATTGACTCCCATTCATTCTGACGTCACTTTGACAGCGAATAACTTTACATTTGAAGCGTATAAAGACTCTATTTGTTCATTGTTTATTTCTAAAGAAACACGACAATGTATAAAAGGCTCCATTACCTTGTAGCTCACGTTATGGCTCCGTAGCAGACGCTTTTATAACAATAGGCTAACGATTGGGTCATAACCACGAGACTTACTGTCACACAGTAGAGGAATTACCGTATAGTACAGGAGAAGCTCACAGGCAGTTTGGACTTCCATTAGCTGTTTAGGTTTAATTACTAATGCTAACTAGCATTAGTTAGCATAGTTACTAGTTACTTTAGTTACTCCTACATTAATCTGTTACAGCTTTAGTTACTAGTTACTTTAGTTACTCCGCTACATTCATCTGTTCCAGCTTTAGTTACTAGTTACTTTAGTTACTCCGCTACATTCATCTGTTACAGCTTTAGTTACTAGTTACTTTAGTTACTCCGCTACATTCATCTGTTACAGCTTTAGTTACTAGTTACTTTAGTTACTCCGCTACATTCATCTGTTCCAGCTTTAGTTACTAGTTACTTTAGTTACTTGTTATTTTAGTTACTCCGCTACATTCATCTGTTACAGCTTTAGTTACTAGTTACTTTAGTTACTCCGCTACATTCATCTGTTACAGCTTTAGTTACTAGTTACTTTAGTTACTCCGCTACATTCATCTGTTACAGCTTTAGTTACTAGTTACTTTAGTTACTAGTTACTTTAGTTACTCCGCTACATTTATCTGTTACAGCTTTAGTTACTAGTTACTTTAGTTACTCCGCTACATTCATCTGTTACAGCTTTAGTTACTAGTTACTTTAGTTACTAGTTACTTTAGTTACTCCGCTACATTTATCTGTTACAGCTTTAGTTACTAGTTACTTTAGTTACTCCGCTACATTCATCTGTTACAGCTTTAGTTACTAGTTACTTTAGTTACTCCGCTACATTCATCTGTTCCAGCTTTAGTTACTAGTTACTTTAGTTACTTGTTATTTTAGTTACTCCGCTACATTCATCTGTTACAGCTTTAGTTACTAGTTACTTTAGTTACTAGTTACTTTAGTTACTCCGCTACATTTATCTGTTACAGCTTTAGTTACTAGTTACTTTAGTTACTCCGCTACATTCATCTGTTACAGCTTTAGTTACTAGTTACTTTAGTTTTAGTTACTAGTTACTTTAGTTACTCCGCTACATTCATCTGTTACAGCTTTAGTTACTAGTTACTTTAGTTACTAGTTACTTTAGTTACTCCGCTACATTTATCTGTTACAGCTTTAGTTACTAGTTACTATACACATTGACATGTATAGTATATACAAAACTGATGTTTGATTATAGTTCAGTTTAGATTTTTCATTTAATTTTATTTCTGTGTCATGCCAAACATTTGGCCCATCCTACATGGGATTACAATACACAGTATATATACATATATACACACATATATACTGTACATACATATACATACATACACACACACACACACACACACACACACACACACACACATAGTATATACAAACAACAAATCCCCATCTACAGATCATCTCGGTATAATTGAAACTAGCAACAATATAACAAGTCCAGCTGAGATGATGAAATACTCTTTTACAGTAACTTACAGTTATAGTATCTCCTGTCTGGTCCGCAGGTGTGCTGCAGTGCATTGTGGGTAGTGGTGTCCTCTGGCGGGGATAAAGCTCCTCCCTCTCCTCCTCCCGGCTGTGACTCCATGTTGGCGTTTTCCTCGGAGGTTTCCTCGTCGTCTGAAGGGAACGGGAACATCCACCGCAGATCTCTGTCTCCGTGGACCTGGAAGTCAGTCTGACACACACAGACACACACACACACACACACACACACACACACAGACACACACACACACACACACACACACACACACACACACACACACACACACACACACACACACACACACACACACACACACACACACACAGACACACACACACACACACACACACACATACAGACACACACACACACACACACACACACACAGACAGACACAAACACACACACACACACACATACACACACACAGACACACAGACACACACACACACACACACACACATACACACACACACACACACACACACACACACACACACACACACACACACACACACATACAGACACACACACAAACACACACACACACACACACATAGACAGACACACAGACACACACACACACACACACAAAGACACATGGACATACACACAAACACACACACAGACACACACACACACACACACACACACACACACACACACATTCACGCACGTACACACACGCATGCGCATGCACACACACACACACACACACACACACTCACGCAGGTACACACACACACACGCACATACACACAAACACACACACACTCACACATTTCATCAAAAAGACCAAATAAAAGACATGTTGAAAGTGTTTAAAGTCTGCGGCACACAGATCTGACTCCCTCTCGCTGTTTCCAGGTCGAGCACGGAGAAGAACCGGATCCCCTCCACGCTCTGGGAGGCCAACTGCAGCAGCAGCTTCTGCTCCGGCTCCGGCACCGGCACCGGTACCGGACACAACCTCAACTCTGTCCCCGTGTACCAGAGTGTCCTGGTGCTCACCCGGCGGGACGAGGGGCGCTGCTACACCGCCAAGTACCGCTCGCTGGCCGTTGGCTGCACCTGCGTCTGGGCCACAACCAACCACGACTGAACCATACCAGCCTGGATCACAGGGAACCAACCAACCAACCACGACTGAACCATACCAACCATACCATACAGGGAACCAACCAACCAGCCATGACTGAACCATACCAGCCTGGATCACAGGGAACCAACCAACCAACCACGACTGAACCATACCAACCATACCATACAGGGAACCAACCAACCAGCCATGACTGAACCATACCAGCCTGGATCACAGGGAACCAACCAGCCAGCCACGACTGAACCATACCAGCCTGGATCACAGGGAACCAACCAACCAACCACGACTGAACCATACCAACCATACCATACAGGGAACCAACCAACCAGCCATGACTGAACCATACCAGCCTGGATCACAGGGAACCAACCAACCAACCACGACTGAACCATACCAGCATGGATCACAGGGAACCAACCAACCAACCACGACTGAACCATACCAGCCTGGATCACAGGGAACCAACCAGCCAGCCATGACTGAACCATACCAGCCTGGATCACAGGGAACCAACCAGCCAGCCATGACTGAACCATACCAGCCTGGATCACAGGGAACCAACCAGCCAGCCATGACTGAACCATACCAGCCTGGATCACAGGGAACCAACCAACCAACCACGACTGAACCATACCAGCCTGGATCACAGGGAACCAACCAACCAACCACGACTGAACCATACCAGCCTGGATCACAGGGAACCAACCAACCAGCCACGACTGAACCATACCAGCCTGGATCACAGGGAACCAACCAGCCAGCCACGACTGAACCATACCAGCCTGGATCACAGGGAACCAACCAGCCAGCCACGACTGAACCATACCAGCCTGGATCACAGGGAACCAACCAGCCAACCACGACTGAACCATACCAGCCTGGATCACAGGGAACCAACCAGCCAGCCACGACTGAACCATACCAGCCTGGATCACAGGGAACCAACCAGCCAGCCACGACTGAACCATACCAGCCTGGATCACAGGGAACCAACCAGCCAGCCACGACTGAACCATACCAGCCTGGATCACAGGGAACCAACCAACCAGCCACGACTGAACCATACCAGCCTGGATCACAGGGAACCAACCAGCCAGCCACGACTGAACCATACCAGCCTGGATCACAGGGAACCAACCAGCCAGCCACGACTGAACCATACCAGCCTGGATCACAGGGAACCAACCAGCCAGCCACGACTGAACCATACCAGCCTGGATCACAGGGAACCAACCAACCAGCCACGACTGAACCATACCAGCCTGGATCACAGGGAACCAACCAGCCAGCCACGACTGAACCATACCAGCCTGGATCACAGGGAACCAACCAACCTGCCACGACTGAACCATACCAGCCTGGATCACAGGGAACCAACCAACCAGCCACGACTGAACCATACCAGCCTGGATCACAGGGAACCAACCAGCCAGCCACGACTGAACCATACCAGCCTGGATCACAGGGAACCAACCAACCAGCCACGACTGAACCATACCAGCCTGGATCACAGGGAACCAACCAGCCAGCCACGACTGAACCATACCAGCCTGGATCACAGGGAACCAACCAACCAGCCCACGACTGAACCATACCAGCCTGGATCACAGGGAACCAACCAGCCAGCCACGACTGAACCATACCAGCCTGGATCACAGGGAACCAACCAACCTGCCACGACTGAACCATACCAGCCTGGATCACAGGGAACCAACCAACCAGCCACGACTGAACCATACCAGCCTGGATCACAGGGAACCAACCAGCCAGCCATGACTGAACCATACCAGCCTGGATCACAGGGAACCAACCAGCCAACCACGACTGAACCATACCAGCCTGGATCACAGGGAACCAACCAGCCAACCACGACTGAACCATACCAGCCTGGATCACAGGGAACCAACCAGCCAGCCACGACTGAACCATACCAGCCTGGATCACAGGGAACCAAAGGGACTGAATGGGATTAATAATGAGCCTGAAATGCACTTGTCAATGAATAGAAATGGCTGTATTTATTTACATGAAATAAAATGTAAGAAATGTAACTTTTTTCGAAGATTTTGTCATTTTATTTAGTGTGTGTCAGTGGGTGTGTGTTAGTGTGTGTCGGTGTGTGTGTTAGTGTGTGTGTGTGTGTGTACAATCGTGAAAAAATTAAGACACCCATGCTTAAGTTGATTAAAAAGAGGAATCAAAAAATCATCTTTTGGAAATTGATCTTAATGCCTTAATTAAAAAAATGAGGAAAAATCCAACCTTTAAGGACACCAATTTTCTTTGTGAATGAATAATGTATTGTAAATAAATAAATGTTCTTCCTTAAAATACAGGGAGCATAAGTATACACACCCCTATGTTAAATTCCCATAGAGGGCAGGTTTTTATTTTTAAAGGCCAGTTATTTCATGGAACCAGGATACTATGCATCCTGATAAAGTTCCCTTGGCCTTTGGAATTGAAATAGTCCCCCCCATCATCACATACCCTTCACCATACCCCCCACATCATCACATACCCTTCACCATACCCCCACATCATCACATACCCTTCACCATACCCCCACATCATCACATACCCTTCACCATACCCCCACATCATCACATACCCTTCACCATACCCCCACATCATCACATACCCTTCACCATACCCCCACATCATCACATACCCTTCACCATACCCCCCCACATCATCACATACCCTTCACCATACCTAGAGATTGGCATGGTTTTATGTCAGTTAGCCTAATGGTTTGATTTGCATTGAGAGATGATTTTATGGAAAGTACCCCATGCCAATCTCTAGGTATGGTGAAGGGTATGTGATGATGTGGGGGGTATGGTGAAGGGTATGTGATGATGGGGGTATGGTGAAGGGTATGTGATGATGGGGGGTATGGTGAAGGGTATGTGATGATGTGGGGGTATGGTGAAGGATATGTGATGATGGGGGGGTATGGTGAAGGGTATGTGATGATGGGGGGGTATGGTGAAGGGTATGTGATGATGTGGGGGTATGGTGAAGGGTATGTGATGATGGGGGGGTATGGTGAAGGGTAGGTGATGATGTGGGGGTATGGTGAAGGGTATGTGATGATGGGGGGGGGGGCTACTTTGAAGAATCTAAAATATAAGACATGTTTTCAGTTATTTCACACTTTTTTGTTAAGTACATAATTCCATATGTGTTCATTCATAGTTTTGATGCCTTCAGTGAGAATCTACAATGTAAATAGTCATGAAAATAAAAAGGAAACACATTGAATGAGAAGGTGTGTCCAAACTTTTGGCCTGTACTGTATGTCAGTGTGTGTGTGTCAGTGTATGTCAGTGTGTGTCAGTGTGTGTTAGTGTGTGTCAGTGTGTGTCAGTGTGTGTTAGTGTGTCAGTGTGTGTCAGCAGTTTGTGGAGTCTCATGACATCCGAAATTCTCTGCAGAGAAAAAACTCATTCAGGCTGAAATCAGCTCTAATTGGCTAAAACAAGAGCACATTGTAGAGGTTAGACGTGTGTGTGTGTGTGTGTGTGTGTGTGTGTGTGTGTGGCTCTCGCTGACTGACTGGATGAAGAGCAGTGTAGTCCCGACACACACGGACCTGAACACCTCAGGTAAGTTTGTTTCTTCGGCGGGCCAAAATTTATCATGACCCTAAATTAAAAATGGGCTGGATCAAAACCTGCGAGGGGCCAGATTTGGGCCCACGAGCCATAAGTTTGACAAAAAACTGTCTCTCTCAGTGTTTGGTTGTTGCCAACGCAGCTGTGGATTTGTTGACGATTTTTTTGTTGTACTTCTTCCAAATGTTTATTGTTTTAATTTTTTGTCGCTTTTTCAAAATGTTTCTCGCTTTTCCCCCGAAATTTTGTGTGTGTGTGTGTGTGTATTCTTGTTTAACTACATTCGTGGGGTCCAAAAACTGGGAGTCCAGTATACTTGTGGGGTCCCGACAGCTTTGTGGGGACAAAATGCTGGACCCCCCAAGTTTAAAGGGCTGTTTGAGGGTTAAGACTTGGTTGTAGGATTAGGGTTAGAATTAGGTTATGGTTAGGGTGAGGGGTAGGGTTAAGGTTAGGCATTTAGTTGTGATGGTTAGGGTGAGGGGTAGGGTTAAGGTTAGGCATTTAGTTGTGATGGTTATGGTTAGGGTAAGGGTTAAGGTTAGGCATTTAGTTGTGATGGTTAAGGTGAGGGTAAGGGTTAAGGTTAGGCATTTAGTTGTGATGGTTAAGGTGAGGGTAAGGGTTAAGGTTAGGCATTTAGTTGTGATGGTTAAGGTTAGGGTAAGGATTAAGGTTAGGCATTTAGTCGTGATGGTTAATGTTAGGGTAAGGGTTAAGATTAGGCATTTAGTCGTGATGGTTAAGTTTGGGTTAAAACGCAACACCCAGAATGGGTGCTGCGAGGGGCACGGGCACAAGGGGACCACTGGTGTGAATAAAAACACTTTAAAGAACTCCTTAAAAAACCAGGTTCGGTTAAATAAAAATGACAGGGCTGTTAAAAAAAGGGGGGGGGGAGGGGTTTGGATATTAAAAGGAGGTTAAAAGAACCACTGGAAAGGCAGGACAGCAGGAATTTAAACTTTGAATAAAAGGTCAACTCCACAACAACTCCGGTGTCTCTCCCAGAAGATTTTAAAAACAAAAAATATTAAAAAACTGTCGTGTGATAAATAAAATTATAAAAATATAAAAAGCCTGGTGTCCCAATATAAAATATAACTATTATAATCTTAAAACCATGTTATTTTAATTAAAAAATAAATACTGTCTGCGTTACTTTTTTTCTATTTTGTTTCTTCTTTTTAACTGTTTCGCCATCAAAATGGCTTCCTGAGGAGAGAATTACTGACACCAGAAATGGTCTGAGTTTAAAAGGAAAAGTTTGGGGAGTGTGTGGGTGTGTGTGTGTGTATGTTATAGTGTGTGTGTGTATGTTAGTGTGTGTGTGTGTGTTAGTGTGTGTGTGTGTGTGTGTGTGTGTGTTACAGTAAACATTTACTCTGAGTGAACACCTTGTATTTGTTCTCAAACTAACAAACTTCTAAAACGTTTCCAGCTTCGTCCAGGACCGACCTGGGATCTTCTCCCATGATGCCTCGGGTGTCTCTCTCCGCTCCCTCGCTGTTCCTCGCCGCGCTGCCCTCCCTCCCCCCCACGGTCCGAGACGCAGACGTCCCCCCACTGTTTCGGGAGCCCTTCATCCTGTCCGGGTACCGCCCGCCGGGGTTGCCGTGGCGATGCTACGTCCTCAGTCTCTTCCAGATCCACAACGAGACGCTCAGCGTGTGGAGCCACCTGCTGGCCGCCGTCTGCGTGGCGCTCAGGTTCACCGTGTTCACCGCCCAGCAAGGAGGGGTATTTATTATATTATTAACATTATTACATAACACAGATGGGTACTGGCAACCTAATTATATTATTAACATTATTACATAACAGAGAGGGGTACTGGTACCCTAATTATATTATTAACATTATTACATAACACAGAGGGGTACAGGTACCCTAATTATATTATTAACATTATTACATAACACAGAGGGGTACTGGTAACCTAATTATATTATTAACATTATTACATAACAGAGAGGGGTACTGGTACCCTAATTATATTATTAACATTATTACATAACACAGAGGGGTACAGGTACCCTAATTATATTATTAACATTATTACATAACACAGAGGGGTACTGGTACCCTAATTATATTATTAACATTATTACATAACACAGAGGGGTACTGGTACCCTAATTATATTTTTTATCATTATTACATAAGACAGAGGGGTACTGGTACCCTAATTATATTATTAACATTATTACATAACACAGAGTGGTACTGGTACCCTAATTATATTATTAACATTATTACATAACACAGAAGGGTACTGGTACCCTAATTATATTATTAACATTATTACATAACACAGAGGGGTACTGGTACCCTAATTATATTTTTTATCATTATTACATAAGACAGAGGGGTACTGGTACCCTAATTATATTATTAACATTATTACATAACACAGAGTGGTACTGGTACCCTAATTATATTATTAACATTATTACATAACACAGAGGGGTACTGGTACCCTAATTATATTTTGTATCATTATTACATAAGACAGAGGGGTACTGGTACCCTAATTATAATATTAACATTATTACATAACACAGAGTGGTACTGGTACCCTAATTATATTATTAACATTATTACATAACACAGAGTGGTACTGGTACCCTAATTATATTATTAACATTATTACATAACACAGAGGGGTACTGGTACCCTAATTATATTATTAACATTATTACATAACACAGAGGGGCACTGGTACCCTAATTATATTTTTATCATTATTACATGACACAGAGGGGTACTGGTACCCTAATTATAATATTAACATTATTACATAACACAGAAGGGTACAGGTACCCTAATTATAATATTATTATTATTATTACATTCCACAGAGGGGTACTGGTACCCTAATTATAATATTATTATTATTATTATTATTATTATTATTATTATTATTATTACATAACACAGAGAGGTACTGGTACCCTAATTATATTATTATTATTATTATTATTATTATTTTTATTATTACATAACGGAGGGGTATTGGTACCCTAATTATAATATTATTATCATTATTACATAACACAGAGTGGTACTGGTATCCTAATTATAATATTATTATTATTATTACATAACACAGAGAGGTACTGGTACCCTAATTATATTATTATTATTAGTAGTAGTATTAGTATTATTTTTATTATTACATAACGGAGGGGTATTGATACCCTAATTATAATATTATTATCATTATTACATAACACAGAGGGGTACTGGTACCCTAATTATATTATTATTATTATTATTATTACATAACGGAGGGGTATTGGTACCGTAATTATAATATTATTATCATTACTACATAACACAGAGGGGTACCGGTACCCTAATTATAATATTATCATTATTACATAACACAGAGGGGTACTGGTACCCTAATTATATATATTATTAACATTATTACATAACACAGAGTGGTACTGGTACCCTAATTATAATATTATTATTATTATTATTATTACATAACACAGAGGGGTACTGATACCGTAATTATAATATTATTATTATTATTATTATTACATAACACAGAGTGGTACTGGTACCCTAATGATATTATTATTATTAATATTATTATTAATTAACACAGAGTGGTACTGGTACCCTAATTATAATATTATTATTATTATTATTATTACATAACATAGAGTGGTACTGGGACCCTAATGATAATATTATTATTATTACATAACACAGAGGGGTACTGGTACCCTAATTATATTATTATCATTACTATTATTATTATTATTATTATTACATAACGGAGGGGTATTGGTACCCTAATTATAATATTTGTATTATTACATAACACAGAGGTGTACTAATACCCTAATTATAATAATAGTATCATTAATGCATAACACAGAGGGGTACTGGTACCCTAATTATAATTTTATTATCATTATTACATAACACAGAGGGGTACTGGTACCCTAATTATAATATTTTTATTATTATTACATAACAGATGGGTATTGGTACCCTAATTATAATATTATCATTGTCACATAACACAGAGGGGTACTGGTACACTAATTATAATATCATTATTATTATTACATAACACAGAGGGGTACTGGCACCCTAATTATAATAATATTATTATTACATAACACAGAGGGGTACTGGTACCCTAATTATAATAATATTATTATTATTACATTATAACACGTAGAGGTGAGTTGGCTGTTTTTGCCACTTTTTTTTAAAATTACTTTGCTTTTTCGACTCTTTTGTCGTTTTAACTTTTTCGTAGCTTTTTATTGTTTTGAAATTTTTTTCATTTTTGAGTTCTAATTCTTTTTTTTCATTGTTTTTGCGTCTTTTTCCAAATTTCTGACACTCGTTTTCTGCATTTTTTCACTGTTTTAAGTTTTTGCCGCTTATCCGAAGTTTTTTCCAAAATGTTTGTGTTTTTGTTTATTATTTTATATATTAACTATTTTTTTTATTAATTTACAAATGCTTTCACACTGTATGTCAGAACAGATAACATAATGTTCTAAACCTAACTTATAGGCTAAAATCAAAGTGAACAGCGGATCATATTGTAAATTGAAACACAAATATATCCCCTGCATTTTATATATGCATTTATTGAGAAACAGCTGATTGAAGTTATGCAAATAGATCGATCACAGCTGATTCCCTTCTACGAAACACACTCTGGTGTTGAGGTTCTTTCAATCGCATGATCATATGGTAGTACAGTAAAAGAGGACCTATTTGAACAATATACTGTAGATGAACACAGAAAATAAGAAAAATGCCTTCTTTTCATAAACCATACATTCTATAAAGCTACTCTGAGATGGGTCATTCATTTTTTGTATTGAATCTCTGCAGCAAAAGAAACAAACTGGTGGCCGGGTTGGATCAGTGGGTAGAGCATGCGCACATGTACTCGGAGATTTATGCCTTGACGCAGAGGTCCAGGGTTCAAATCCAACTTGTGACTATTTACTGCATGTCTTCCTCCTTTCTCTCTCCCCTTTCTCAACTAGTTGTCCTGTCAAATAAAGGCAGAAAACCCCAAAAAATAATCTTTAAAAAAAACTTGCTAAACCCAACAAAAAAAAAATGTAGCGGCTTCAACAGAAACTGCAGTCCAAAACACAATCTATGATCAATACAGTCACTTTTGTCTGTTGTATAAGGGCAGACCTGACACATAAAATAATGTAGTTTCTGTAATTCCATGGGATGTTAGTGTTTTGTATGACATTGTGCTATGATTGACTAAATGTTCCTGTTGGGAGAGAACATGTGTTAGTGTTTTGGAAGAATTATTTGATTTTGAGACATGATTACATTGTTTTGATAAACACAGTGTATTGTATTAGTGAATTATTGTATTTTGAAAATCAGTGTTGGAGTTTAGTTTACAATGTGTGATTTTGAGCATAAAATTATCTGTTTTGTCAATCATGTGTTGTAGGTGTGTTGGTGCATTAAGAGTTTAGGAAATTTGTTAAAAGTATTGAAAAAAGTGTCAGAGAGATTGTGAAAAACTGTAAATGTAGTTTTTTTTTTACTATTTTCAAACTTTTTTCAAAACATTTTTTTCCTAATAAAAAAAATAAATAAAAAAATGTTTTTCCAGTAGCCTGACTGGACACATTGAACAGTGTGAAGCGCTGTGGCCCAGTACTGGTGTTGGTGTTTGACGTCTTGCTGTCTGCCCTTTGACCTCCGCAGGGGATTCTGGGTTTTCGGCTGCAGGGTCCTGAAGGCCAGGGGTTTTCTGTGGACGTGGCCTCGCTGCCACTGGTCCTCTACGCTTTCTCTGCCGTCACGTACCTGAGCTGCAGGTGAGCCAAGACAAAGATTAACACGGTTATATTTCATATTTTAGAGAAGTTAACTGAAACATCTTAACAACTATTGGACGGAGAGTAGTCTGGTACAATTCTAGTATAATCGGACATCGGATGTAGAGCGACAGTAGTGAGTAGTATGTAGAGAGACAGCAGTAGAGAGTAGTATGTAGAGAGACAGCAGTAGAGAGTAGTATGTAGAGAGACAGCAGTAGAGAGTAGTATGTAGAGAGACAGCAGTAGAGAGTTGTATGTAGAGAGACAGCAGTAGAGAGTAGTATGTAGAGAGACAAAAGTAGAGAGTAGTATGTAGAGAGACAGCAGTAGAGAGTAGTATGTAGAGAGACAGCAGTAGAGAGTAGTATGAAGAGAGACAGCAGTAGAGAGTAGTGTGAAGAGAGACAACAGTAGAGAGTAGTATGTAGAGAGACCGCAGTACAGAGTAGTATGTAGAGAGACAAAAGTAGAGAGTAGTATGTAGAGAGACAGCAGTAGAGAGTAGTATGAAGAGAGACAGCAGTAGAGAGTAGTATGTAGAGAGACAACAGTAGAGAGTAGTATGAAGAGAGACAGCAGTAGAGAGTAGTATGTAGAGAGACAACAGTAGAGAGTAGTATGAAGAGAGACAGCAGTAGAGAGTAGTGTGTAGAGACAGCAGTAGAGAGTAGTATGTAGAGAGACAGCAGTAGAGAGTAGTATGTAGAGACAGCAGTAGAGAGTAGTATGTAGAGAGACAGCAGTAGAGAATAGTATGTAGAGAGACAGCAGTAGAGAGTAGTATGTAGAGAGACAACAGTAGAGAGTAGTATGTAGAGACAGCAGTAGAGAGTAGTATGTAGAGAGACAGCAGTAGAGAGTAGTATGTAGAGAGACAGCAGTAGAGAGTAGTATGTAGAGACAGCAGTAGAGAGTAGTATGTAGAGAGACAGCATTAGAGAGTAGTATGTACAGAGACAGCAGTAGAGAGTAGTATGTAGAGAGACAGCAGTAGAGAGTAGTATGTAGAGAGACAGCAGTAGAGAGTAGTATGTAGAGACAGCAGTAGAGAGTAGTATGTAGAGACAGCAGTAGAGAGTAGTATGTAGAGAGACAGCAGTAGAGAGTAGTATGTACAGAGACAGCAGTAGAGAGTAGTATGTAGAGAGACAGCAGTAGAGAGTAGTATGTAGAGACAGCAGTAGAGAGTAGTATGTAGAGAGACAGCAGTAGAGAGTAGTAGCAGAGAAAAATTGCATCGAGATCAGTCTGGCATTTTGAGATAGAGAAAATTTTGAAGATGTTCGCCAAACAACCAGGCCAATCAGCGTTGGTTATGAGGTGTGTTGGTGGTGATAGACAGATGGTTTATCCAATCAGCTAACCAGTATTTCCAGACAGCGGTAGCCCTAATTCTGTTAGCTGCTAATGCTTTTTTTCTCTTGGATCCTTCTTTTGGAATATGGACTAGGAACCTGAAATGGAGCCTTTTATTCCTAAATTCTCGTTACACAAACGGCAAATCTCCTTTACCGACATGTTGCTAGCTTGCTGAGCTAACGAGCTATGCTTTGCCTGCAGCAGCAGGGGTAGCCTGGCATGTGGTTGTATTTTCATACGCTTCGTTGATCTGATTGGTTGATTTGGCCCGTCTATCCCCAACTATAGGTGGTAGATAGACAGATGGTTTATCCAATCAGCTAACTAGTAATTTTCCGCCCCTTCCCAAAAGTTCTCCAACGGAAAGTTCCCAAATGGATATGCCGAGCAAATGCGAAGCGATCCATCTGGTGGAGTCAGGTTAGGCTACCACACAGCTGACTCACAAATTCAGCCAAATTCTGCTTTGAGTGTCAGGTAATTGCAAGTTGAAAAACAGTTTCCCATGTTTTTGGTTTTGGCGCAAAACTAGGTGGGCCAAAATTGATTGTGAACCTAAATTGATATACGTGCCGGATTTGGCCCACAGGCCTCGAGTTTGATACATGTGGCTTAGATGGTTAAAACAGGGCCCTTAAGCTTTAAGTCTAATGTTCTCCGTTTTATCTTGAACTCATGATCTTTGGTTGTGTGTTGCAGTGCCTCGGCTCACCTGCTGCAGTCCCACTCGGAGTCGGCTCACTACTCGCTGTTCTTCCTGGACTACGTGGGCGTGGCCATCTACCAGTACGGCAGCGCTCTGGCTCTGTGCCTGTACAGCTCCGACACCGCCTGGATGCAAAGCATGCTGGGACAGGTCTGTTACAGTTTTTTTGATTGCTTTGACCTGCTTAAAGAAATTGGGATCCACTCGGTTTTCATCATCACTGTCTCAGCAGAGCGGAAGACACCTCTTGCAAATGTGTTAACCCTTTCTCAATGGATTGACACATTTTCCCCACCCAACAGTTAACACAGATGTCATTCAAGCAGTCCAAACTCCATTGTTTTAGCTATGGTAACCAAACAGAAACCATCTGTTCCTAACTATTAGAAACTACCTACATCAGTATGAAATCACTGAAGCACCTGTTTGACACTCCTTCACACAAATCTTCAATTAGCAATCAGTCTGCAGGGTTAGACCATGTGGTCCCATAGATCAGTCTGCAGGGTTGGACCATGTGGTCCCATAGATCAGTGTGCAGGGTTAGGCCATGTGGCCCCATAGATCAGTCTGCAGAGTTGGACCATGTGGTCCCATAGATCAGTGTGCAGGGTTAGGCCATGTGGTCCCATAGATCAGTCTGCAGGGTTGGACCATGTGGTCCCATAGATCAGTGTGCAGGGTTAGACCATGTGGCCCCATAGATCAGTGTGCAGGGTTGGACCATGTGGTCCCATAGATCAGTGTGCAGGGTTAGGCCATGTGGCCCCATAGATCAGTGTGCAGGGTTAGGCCATGTGGTCCCATAGATCAGTCTGCAGGGTTGGACCATGTGGTCCCATAGATCAGTGTGCAGGGTTAGGCCATGTGGCCCCATAGATCAGTGTGCAGGGTTAGGCCATGTGGCCCCATAGATCAGTGTGCAGGGTTAGGCCATGTGGCACCATAGATCAGTGTGCAGGGTTAGGCCATGTGGCCCCATAGATCAGTGTGCAGGGTTAGGCCATGTGGCACCATAGATCAGTGTGCAGGGTTAGACCATGTGGCCCCAT
>NC_041331.1:42841143-42851143 GCF_004354835.1 Perca flavescens
TGTGCAAAAAGCAGCAAAAACTGTGTCAAAAGCATGGAAAAAAAGTGATAAAAACAAGTATGCTTCTCCTTGGCAACAGCCTCCTTTGTTTTTCCTAAAGAATTGGATGATATACAGATCCATAGACATTTCATCATCCCTAATGTCTTGATAAATAGCCCCCCCACCCATGTTTCCGCCCCCACCCCCCCAGGCTGTTATCTCTCTGTCCCAGCTCTGCCGAGGCTTCGCTCCACCAGCAGAGCAGTACGAGGCGGTTGCAGTGTTGGGGTGGAGCTGCTGATAAAGTTCCACTTTCAGGCTGATCTCCAGTAACAGTATCAGTGGCAGCTGTCTGTGGTCAGGCTATATGTGTGTGTGTGCATCTGTGTGTGTGTGTGTGTGTGTGTCTATGTGTGTGTGTGTGTGTGTGTGTGTGTGTGTGTGTGTGTGCGCATCTGTGTGTGTGTGTGTGTGTCCTTACCTAGCTACTGAGCATGTAGTCCTTACCTAGCTACTGAACATGTGCATTTGATAACAAAGATGTTACAGAAGTTGAGATGTCTCACTCTGTAGCTAAAACAGAGACCTGAACACACAGGGTGAAGAGAGGAGATGCAGCAATGTGCAGTACAACACAAATATGGTGTTTTTTTAATTAAACCATGTAAACCTATTCTGGTACAACTTTAAAATACAAGTATGAACCTGAAAATTAGCATCATATGGGCGCTTTAACACAAGTATATAGCAGTAGTTAAGTATTTTACATATCCTGGGTGACAGTGGTGTAGTCGTGATACGCAGACATACACAGTATACCCACTAAAAAAGCTCCAGGATTTCCATATACCCAGTTAAAAATGCCCACTGACACACTACAACATACTTTCCATTATATGCTTGATATATTTTGAATTGTCAACTGTGTTTTTCTTCTTCACATAGGCTAAATAAAGGTATTCCCACCGTAAATTGGTGCATAAAAGTGTATCCGAAAACAGGAAATGAAGTCGTTGATGCTTAAAAGGTCCATGGGGGAGGACAGGCTAAAAAAAAGAAATCATGTTTCAACATTTCATTGCATTTTTTTCTAGGCTTCTGGCACTTTTTTAGTCGTTTTTGTCACTTTTTGTTTAGTTTCAGTTGTTGTTTTTCCGATTTCTTTTGTTACTTGTTTTGTCTGATTGTCACTTTTTGTCACTTTGCCGTTTTTGACGCTTCTTCTAAAGTGTTCAACAATTTTTTCCACCACTAACACCAAATTATAAACACTAGTTTCACGCTTATTTTTGGAATTCGTGGTCAATACATTTTTATGAAATCATACCTCGTTTTTGAGTTTAAAAAGCAAAAAAGTGCTATAATATTGAATAAAACTCCCAAAATGTAATGAAAGAAACTGAAACTGATCTTTAATTTGACTTATGAAGAGTGCTGTATGGATCCATCCACATTATTTTGGGGAAATTTGGTTGAAAGATACCTATATTTGACTTTGACTTGGTATTCAAGACTTGCAATTTGACTTTGACTTGAGACAGATGACTAGAAAGGACTTGACTTTTTATTAATGGAACAGCCAGGCTGTATTCTTTGTTTCAAGGTATTGAGATTAAGGTAGTGGTGGTTAGACGAGTGAAGAAACCACCGCTGCCTATCGTGGGCCAGTCTCCGCGGAGCTCAGCTAGCTTGGTGTAAACCTAGCACCTTAACTGGATATATGTCTCTTTAATCAGTCCTTCCAGGAGAGTTTTTTTGTGATTGTTGCGGGCAAAACTCCATGATTATGCGGCAAGTTTTCTTAAAAAGTGCAATGGAATATGCGGGATGTTTATGCAATTTTATGCGATGAAATTGCGGGAACTTGCAAAAGCTGCAGTTGGATGAAAAAGAGAAAAAAGGGGGAAAATGGCTGCTCTTGTGTGAAGTAAACGCAACATTTTTCATTTCATTTTTCTTTCTGCTAAGATACTGTATATTATGGGACTTTTTTGCAACGAAAATGCGGGGATTATGAGATCCTGCAAGCCCGCATATTTTGCGCGGAAATCAGCTATATTTTGCGCGGATATCCCTAACATCAATATGCAGATTTTGGCTGATTATGCATTGAATTATGTGATCGCATAATCGTGTTTTTCTGGAGGGACTGAGTAATGAAGTTCTTTGCTGCAACAGTTTCGCTGCAATATTGAAAATAAAACAAGTCTGTCTTTTTAAACTGATTATGAATGTAAAAACTGGGGTAGATCTAAGAATTGTGTATGACTCACACCACAGTGACTTGAGGCTTGCTGGTGACTTGCACATGTGTGACTTACTCCCACCTGTGGTAGAAAGCTCCAGCTTCTGTCTTTCACTATGAAAACACCTCAGAAATACTCCTAAAAATGTGCATATCTCAAGAACTAAAACATGTACAGGGTTAATATAGATATACTTATATACTTCTGGAGTGTTGAGAAATATTCTGTTAATTTTATCTCGTTTGGAAATCTTTTTGGATCAAAATGTTTTGTGTGTTTATTTAGTAAAAGTTGATGCAAACGGATATCTGACTTTTTTATTTATTTTGTATTTATGACACAATTTCAATACTTTTATTAATGATTATGGGATACTGAGCTTTTAGCTCAGGTTGTGCTGATTTTAGGGATATGAAGCATTTGAAGATACTGCAGGAAATGACATCACAATAAGCAAATATTTAGGCACTGGCGAACCTTTCTTCAAAGGGTGAAGTAGTCTGTCTATCAGTCATACTGTATGTGCAGTGAGTAAACTCTGTGTGTGTGTGTGTGTGTGTGTGTGTGTGTGTGCGCGGGTGTGTGGGTGTGTGTGTCCGTGCGTACTGGTGGGGTGTGTGTGTGTGTGTGTGTGTGTGTGTGTGTGTGTGTGTGCGTGGGTGCGTGCGTGGGTGCGTGCGTGCATGCTGGCGGGTGTGTCTGTCTATGTGTGTGTGTGTGTGTGTGTGTGTGTGTCTGTTAGTGTGTGTGTGTGCGTGTGTGTCTGTCCGTGTCTGTGTCTGTGTGTGTGCCTGCATGTGTGTATGTTAGTGTGTGTGTGTGTGTGTGTGTGTGTGTGTGTGTGTGTGTGTGTGTGTGTGTGTGTGGGTCTGTTTGTGTGTGTGTGTGCATGCGTTTGTGTATATTAGTGTGTGTGTGTGTGTGTGTGTGTGTGTGTGTGTGTGGGGTGTGTGTGCATGGGTGCGTGCATGCTGGTAGGTGTGTGTGTGTGTGTGTGTGTGTGGGTCTGTTAGTGTGTGTGTGTGTGTGCATGTGTGTGTCGGTCCGTGTCTGTGTGTGTGCCTGCGTTTGTGTATATTAGTGTGTGTGTGTGTGTGTGCGTGTGGGTCTGTTTGTGCGTGCGTGTGTGTGTGTGTGTGTGTGTGTGTGTGTGTGTGTGCGTGCGTGCGTGCTGTGTGTGTGGGTCTGTTTGTGTGTGTGTGTGCGTTTGTGCGTGCATGCATGACTGTGTGTGTGTGTGTGTGTGTGTGTGTGTGTGTGTGTGTGTGTGTGTGTGTGCATGCATGACTGTGTGTGTGTGTGTCTCTTTAAGCAGTTCAAACAGCAGAGCCTCTCAGTGTTTGTTAATAAGTAAACCAGCAGCAGGAACAGCACTCGTCACACACACACACAGTCTGAACCTGAACGTACGGCAGTCTGCTCAGCTCTCACAGGTAGGTTTATACACTCTTTATTTCCTTTCATCTGCACGCCAACACGGATCATTTTCTCTGTTTCTATTAGAAATAAACTCTCTTTGAGTCTGTAACAGTCACAGGATCAGACTCAATCGTTCTCCCGTCCTTTGGCTGTCTGAAGTCATTAAAACATTAAAAATATTCAAATGATAAGTGCAAGAAAACTAATCTTAGAGACTTATTTTATTTGATGTTTTGCAGACGACTGTTTTATTTATATTGAGTATCAGAATAAAAGAATATTAAAGTACAGATATGTCAACAAACACACCGCACTGACACCACTAAAACATGGGAAATGTTTTCAAATGTTAGGCGTCAGAAAACTGATCTGAGACTTATTAGATGTTTTTCAGACACATTTATTTTGAGTGTCAGAAATAAAGGATATGAAAGTTCAGATGTGTCAACAAACACACAAGTCTTTACCACACGGACACCGCTTATGGAAACTATTAAAACAATAAAACAACTTCACAGTATGTTGGAGAAAACTGTAGGAATATCACACACACAGACACACATATTTGTGTACAGTATAGCAATGGTGCGTGTGCATTTATGGCATTTGGAAGAGTAATTCACTTCATAATAGATAACAGATGACACATGCAGTTTCTATTTTCAGAGACATCACACAGGAAAACAAACACGGGAACCAAGAATTCAAACAGATGTACATTTTGGTTTGCCGACATTTCATATGTGATGAAAACATACACGATCATTTATACAGTAATATCAATATCATAGCAATGTGTATGGATACAGGAACATGTGTTTTGGGATGTTGTGAAAGCGTAAACCTGCAGACAGAAGAACATTTTCAACAACATTCTCTGAAAATGTTAATTTTCCTTCAGTACTCTGGGTCTGGGTTTGTAGTATATATATACAGTAGAGGCCAAAAGTTTGGACACATCTTCTCATTCAATGCATTTCCTTTTTATTTTCATGACTATTTACATTGTAGATTCTCACTGAAGGCATCAAAACTATGAATGAACACATATGGAATTATGTACTTAACAAAAAAGTGTGAAATAACTGAAAACATGTCTTATATTTTAGATTCTTTAAAGTAGCCACCCTTTGCTTTTTTATTAATAAGGGAAATAATTCCACTAATGAACCCTGACAAAGCACACCTGTGAAGGTAAAACCATTTCAGGTGACTACCTCATGAAGCTCATTGAGAGAACACCAAGGGTTTGCAGAGTTATCAAAAAAAGCAAAGGGTGGCTACTTTGAAGAATCTAAAATATTTGGCATTTGGAACCGCCACTTGGTAGGGTCTCCCAAGGCAAAGTGGTCTCAGGTGAGGGGCCAGACAAAGAATGGTTCAAAAACCCCAATGAAAAAGCTAAGCAGAGATGGAGTGACCCTGCCCGGAGGAAGCCCGGGGCCCCGCCTGGAGCCAGGCCCAGACGGTGGGCTCGTCGGCGAAGCGCCTGGTGGCGGGTTTGCCACGGAGCCCGCCGGGCACAGCCCGAACAAGCTACGTGGCAACTCCCTCTCCATCCCATGGGCCCACCACCTGTGGGAGGAACCGTTGGGGTCGGGTGCGATGCCACATGGGTGGCAGTGAAGGTCAGGGGCCTCGACGGACCAGACCCGGGCAGCAGACGCTGGCTCTGGGGACGTGGAACGCGTCACCTCTCTGTGGGGAAGGAGCCGGAACTGGTGCGGGAGGTGGAGCGCCACCGGTTAGATCTGGTGGGGCTAACCTCACGCACAGTCTCGGTTCTGGAACCATACTCCTGGATAGGGGTTGGACTCTTTTTCTTCTCCGGAGTTGCCCAGGGTGTGAGGCGCCGGGCGGGTGGGGATACTCACAAAGCCCCGGCTGAGCGCCGCTGTGTTGGAGTTTACCCGGTGGACGAGAGGGTCGCCTCCCCACGCCTGCGGGTTGTGGGGGAAAACTCTGACTGTTGTTTGTGCATATGCACCAAACAGGAGTTCGGAGTATTCGGCCTTCTTGAGACCTTGACTGGAGTCCTGCATGGGGCTCCAGTGGGGGACTCCATTGTTCTGCTGGGGGACTTCAACGCACACGTGGGCAATGATGGAGACACCTGAGAGGCGTGATTGGGAGGAACGGCCTCCCTGATCTAAACCAGAGTGGTTGTTTGTTGTTGGACTTCTGTGCTAGTCATGGATTGTCTATAACAAATACCATGTTCGAACATAGGGATGCTCATAAGTGTACCTGGTACCAGAGCACCCTAGGGTCAAGGTCAATGATCGATTTCATAATCGTTTCATCTGATCTGAGGCCGTATGTTTTGGACACTCGGGTGAAGAGAGGGGCAGAGCTGTCAACCGATCACCATCTGGTGGTGAGTTGGGTCAGAGGGTGGGGAAGACTCTGGACAGACCTGGTAAGCCCAAACGTGTAGTGCGGGTAAATTGGGAACGTCTGAGGAGGCCCTGTCCGACAGACTTTCAACTCACACCTCCGGGCGGAGCTTTTCGTGCATCCCTGTGGAGGCTGGGGGCATTGAACCCGAGTGGACAATGTTCAAAGTTTCCATTGCTGAAGCTGCAGCGAGGAGCTGTGGTCTTAGGGTCTTAGGTGCCTCAAGGGGCGGTAACCCACGAACACCGTGGTGGACAACGGTGGTCAGGGAAGCCGTCCGACTGAAGAAGGAGTCTTTCCGGGATATGTTATCCCAGAGGACTCGGAGGCAGTTGCAGGGTACCCGCGGGGGCCCGAAGGGCTGCAGCCTCTGCCGTGAAAGAGGCAAAGCAGCGGGTGTGGGAGAAGTTTGGAGAAGACATGGAGAAGGACTTTCGGTCGGCACCAAAGTGCTTCTGGAAAACTGTTCGCCACCTCAGGAGGGGAAGCGGGGAACCATCCAAGCTGTGTACAGTAAGGATGGGACACTGTTGACCTCAACTGAGGAGGTAATAGGGCGGTGGAGGGAGCACTTTGAGGAACTCCTGAATCCGACTAATACGCCCTCTATGTTAGAGGCAGAGCTGGAGGATAATGGGGGATTGTCGCCGATTTCCCAGGCGGAAGTCACTGATGTAGTCAAACAACTACACAGTGGCAAAGCCCCGGGATTGATGAGATCCGTCCAGAAATGCTCAAGGCTCTGGGTGTGGAGGGGCTGTCCTGGTTGACACGCCTTTTCAACATTGCGTGGAAGTCTGGGACGGTGCCAAAGGAGTGGCAGACTGGGGTGGTGGTTCCCCTTTTAAAAAGGGGGGACCAGAGGGGTGTGCCAATTATAGGGGTATCACACTTCTCAGCCTCCCTGGTAAAGTCTACTCCAAGGTGCTGGAAAGGAGGGTTCGCCAATAGTCGAACCTCGGGTTGAGGAGGAACAATGCGGATTCCGTCCTGGTCGTGGAACAACGGACCAGCTCTTCACTCGCAAGGATCCTGGAGGGAGCCTGGGAGTATGCCCAACCGGGTCTACATGTGTTTTGTGGATTTGGAGAAGGCGTATGACCGGGTCCCCGGGAGATACTGTGGGAGGTGCTGCGGGAGTATGGGGTGAGGGGGTCTCTTCTCAGGGCCATCCAATCTCTGTACAACCAAAGCGAGAGCTGTGTCCGGGTTCTCGGTAGTAAGTCGGACTCGTTTCAGGTGAGGGTTGGCCTCCGCCAGGGCTGCGCTTTGTCACCAATCCTGTTTGTAGTATTTATGGACAGGATATCGAGGCGTAGTCGGGTGGGGAGGGGTTGCAGTTTGGTGGGCTGGGGATCTCATCGCTGCTCTTTGCAGATGATGTGGTCCTGATGGCATCATCGGCCTGCGACCTTCAGCACTCACTGGATCGGTTCGCAACCGAGTGTGAAGCGGTTGGGATGAGGATCAGCACCTCTAAATCTGAGGCCATGGTTCTCAGCAGGAAACCGATGGAATGCCTTCTCCAGGTAGGGAATGAGTCCTTACCCCAAGTGAAGGAGTTCAAGTACCTTGGGGTTGTGTTCGCGAGTGAGGGGACAACGGAGCGGGAGATTGGTCGGAGAATCGGGCGCAGCGGGTGCGGTATTGCATTCAATCTATCGCACTGCTAGATTTAAAAGAGAGCTTAGCCAGAAGGCAAAGCTCTCGATCTACCGGGTCAGTTTTCGTTCCTACCCTCACCTATGTTCATGAAGGCTGGGTCATGACCGAAAGAACGAGATCCAGGGTACAAGCGGCTGAAATGGGTTTCCTCAGGAGGGTGGCTGGCGTCTCCCTTAGAGATAGGGTGAGAAGCTCAGTCATCCGTGAGGAGCTCGGAGTAGAGCCGCTGCTCCTTTGCGTCGAAAGGAGCCAGTTGAGGTGGTTCGGGCATCTGGTAAGGATGCCCCCTGGGCGCCTCCCTAGGGAGGTGTTCCAGGCACGTCCAGCTGGGAGGAGGCCTCGGGAAGACCCAGGACTAGGTGGAGGGATTATATCTCCAACCTGGCCTGGGGAACGCGGGATCCCCAGTCGGAGCTGGTTAATGTTGCTCGGGAAAGGGAAGTTTGGGGTCCCCTGCTGGAGCTGCTCCCCCCGCGACCCGACACCGGATAAGCGGACGAAGATGGATGGATGGACTATGAACGTAAATAGAGTCGTAATTGCTGCTTGAACAAACGACCTATGTGGGCGTTTTTCAGGGAGGACAGTCTGTTTTTTAAATGCTTACAGAGACTCTGACCTTTGACCTTCCACCAATCATTGGTCTCGTTAATTACCAGAGAAACTGCCGCTGATTTACTGCAGTAAAGGCAAATGCACGCTGGCAGTCTAAATGAGAAAAAAGAGAAGTTAAAGATAATACGAAAGAAAAGACAAATAATTAGTTGAAAAACAGAAACGTCGGAAATGCGACACATTTTTGAGAGAAAAAAAACATGAAAGAAGAGTTGGAAAACATGTCAAAAATGTAGAAAAAATTGTCAAAATGTCCCCAAAAAAACGTTTTAAAGGTCGTTAAAAAAAAAAAAATTGGAAAAGGTGGCAAAAATGACCGTGTTAAAAATTAAAAAAATAAAAATACCAAAATCGAAGAAAATCATAAAAAAATTTATAAAATATTTATGAAAAAAAGTGTCAAAAACGCCAATAAAAAGCACTTAACGTATCGATGAAAAACCGCCTCTGGAACCGCGGCTATAAATGTAAATAGAGTTGTTTGAACAAACGACCTATGTGGGCGTTTTTCAGAGAGGACAGTCTGGTTATTAAATGCTCACAGAGACTCTGACCTTTGACCTTCCACCAATCATTCAGAGGGAAACTGATTTACATGAAGCCTCTTCAGGTTTCTGTCAAACACTAAAATGCAAAACTTGGTTGTTAAACCGGCTCTGTGTCACCACTGTGTTGTTTGACTGATAACAGCTTCTTTACTGTTTAAATAGTTAAATATGCTCCAGGTGTCACGGTGAAACCAAACAGCCAACGCTCAACAGAACATAGGGCTGTGGGAACATAGGGCTGTGGGAACATAGGGCTGTGGGTACATAGGGCTGTGGTAACATAGGGCTGTGGGAACATAGGGCTGTGGGAACATAGGGCTACATAGAGAACCAGGTGGCTAAGAAAGCAAAGGAAATTGTTGGATCAACATCATAAATAATGTTATCATTCGCTTTACTGAGTGATAAGAGCTTTTTACTGTTTATATAATGAGATATTATATATTCTTCTGCTTTATTCGACGTTCTACAGCGATTTTGTAGCTTTATTTATGATTTTGTTGATTTTTTTCCAACATTCCTGTCTCTTTTTTTGGGTGTTTTTATCAGTTTTTGTCATTTTTCTTGCCTTTTTCAGCGTATTTGTCCACTTTTTGGACTTTATTATTGCTTTATTTGACATTTTTGAAACACACTTTCCACTCGTTGAACGGTGTCTGTTCTGTTACGATTCACACGTTTAAAATCTTTGTTCAACACAGAGCTTCCTAACTAATTAATCAGTTACCTTAAATGAATAACGCAAATATTTCTCCCATAATTCCCCTGACTGCAGTCGATCAAAGTCTGAGCTGTTCGTTCACGGTTCAAGAATTCGGCCACACCTGTAAATTAAACTGTCACACACTCACTTCCTGTTCTCCCTCCCTCCCTCTCCCCCTCTCTCTCTCTCCCTCTCTCTCCCTATCTCCTTCTCTTTCTCTCTGTCTGTCTCTCCCTCCCTCCCTCCCTCTCTCTGTCTCTCTCTCTGTCTCTCCCTATCTCTCTCTATCTCTCCCCCCTCCCTCTCTCCCTATCTCTCTCTCTCTTTCTTTCTTACTTTCTCTCTCTCTCCTCCCTCCTCCCTCTCTCCCTCCCTCCCTCTGTCTCTTTCTCTTTCTCTCTCCCTATCTCCCTCTCTTTCTCTCT
>NC_041331.1:42856143-42863643 GCF_004354835.1 Perca flavescens
GTGTGTGTGTGTGTGTGTGTGTGTGTGTGTGTGTGTGTGTGTGTGTGTGTGTGTGTGTGTGTGTGTGTGTGTGTGTGTGTGTGTGTGTGTGTGTGTGTGTGTGTGTGTGTGTGTGTGTGTGTGTGTGTGTGTGTGTGTGTGTGTGTGTGTGTGTGCATTAATGTGTCTGTGTGTGTGTGTGTGTGTGTGTGTGTGTGTGTGTGTATATGTCTGTGTGTGTGTCTGTGTGTGTGTCTATGTGTGTGTGTGTGTGTGTGTGTGTGTGTGTCTGTCTGTCTGTCTGTGTGTGTGTGTGTGTGTGTGTGTGTGTGTGTGTGTGTGTGTGTGTCTGTGTGTGTGTATATGTGTGTGTGTGTGTGTGTGTGTGTGTGTGTGTGTGTGTGTGTGTGTGTGTGTATGTCTGTGTGTGTGTGTATGTCTGTGTCTGTATGTCTATGTGTGTGTGTGTGTGTGTGTGTGTCTGTGTCTGTGTGTGTCTGTGTGTGTCAGATGTTCAGACCAATGGCAGCGCAGCAGTGATGAAGACAGCCAGTGATTCAGAAACAGCTGTTAATTGTTAGTCTCTCCGACAGATGTGCGTAGCTCCGCCCCTCCAGACCACATCTACCAGACCATCGGGGGAGCTGCCGTGTCCCCCCCACCGACCAATCAAGAGCCGGCAGAGGAGCACAGCGCTCGCTCTGCGGCGGCGGGCGACTCGACCGACAGGAACTCGGTTTACGCACAAGTCAGCAAGAAGTGGAGACCGCCGGGTCCGCCCAATCACACACCTGCAGCGCTGCAGGAAGAGGAAGAGGAGGAGGAAGAGGAGGAGTCTTCACCACCACTGCCAGACAGGGAGACACAGCTGGAGGAATGATGATGATGGTGATGATGGACACGGGACAGCGAATATATAGGATGGCAGCTATTAAGGACAAAGTATGGGGTGGAAGAAATGCCTAAGAATCCCTTTTATCTTCTTTTTTTTTTTTTTAAACAGACTGAGGTAATATTTTTGAACAATTTTTTTTAATTGTATAAATAAATAAATAAATTTCAAACACTTGTGTACGAACGCTGAACTTACATTTTCCCTAAAAGGAATCCGACGCGTCTCCACTTCTTTCCCTTATACAAAGTGAAGCCAAAATCTCCTGGATTAGGATCGGAAAAAAACGGCCACATAGGTTGTTCCTTCCAGCATCATTCTGACCTTTATTTAGGTTTCTAGTGTTGGTGCCATCTAGTGGCCGCAGTAGTTCTGACGGGAGAAAAGCAGTAAGTAAGGTGAGGATGTATAGGAGCACCAAATGGAGGCAGGTTGGGGGGGGGGTCAAACAAACACTGGAACAGAGAATGTCTAATAAGCTCAATGGTGTCTTTTGCCCCCAATGCCTCCTTCCAGGCAGCGCTGCAACCACTGCCTTCAAGGCACTTAACCCTAACCTTAACCTTAACCCATGGAAGGCACCATTGGGGGCAAAAAACACCAATAAACATCTAATAAAGGGAGATACTTCTAGAGATACCAGTTCTCTGGCTCCATATAGCTGGTGTAGTATCTGGACCTATAACGGACCTTTTATAAACTTTGTCTTAACTTTTTGGTAACAAAGAAACTCGTATGAACTTTAGCCTACATTCGCTGGACACTTCTCTGGAAACATCTGGAAAGAATTAGGGATGCCCTTGTTGGCTTGGTTCCAAAAAGGATGATAGCCATTGGTCAAAGTATTGTTTCCTCCCCCATCTATATTACACACATATATAGAATATATACCATGTTAAAACAAAGAAAGCCAGAGGACCACTGGAGAATTGGGAAAACAGGTCCTCTCCGAGCTCTGCAGGGCTTGTCAAATGATGCTGATTTCTTCGATGTAAATAAACCTTTATAATCAAGAAACGAAATGCCCATATATATATATATATATATATATATATATATATATATATATATATATATACAGGCCAAAAGTTTGGACACACCTTCTCATTCAATGTGTTTCTTTATTTTCATGAATATTTACATTGTAGATTGTCACTGAAGGCATCAAAACTATGAATGAACACATATGGAATTATGTACTTAACAAAAAAGTGTGAAATAACTGAAAACATGTCTTATATTTTAGATTCTTCAAAGTAGCCATCCTTTGCTTTTTTTGATAACTCTGCAAACCCTTGGTGTTCTCTCAATGAGCTTCATGAGGTAGTCACCTGAAATGGTTTTACCTTCACAGGTGTGCTTTGTCAGGGTTCATTAGTGGAAGTTTATCCCTTATTAATAAAAAAGCAAAGGGTGGCTACTTAAAAGAATGTAAAATATAAGACATTTTTTCAGTTATTTCACACTTTTTTGTTAAGTACATAATTCCATATGTGTTCATTCATAGTTTTGATGCCTTCAGTGAGAATCTACAATGTAAATAGTCATGAAAATAAAAAAGGAAACACATTGAATGAGAAGGTGAGTCCAAACTTTTGGCCTGTACTGTATATATATATATATATATATATAAATATACATAAATACACTATTGGTCAAAAGTTTGGGGTCACTTAGAAATTTCCATTCCACTCTATAATAGACAGAATACCAGCTGATCTGAGTGGGTTTTCATTATTGGCAACCATTCATCCAATGGTCCAAAGTCCCATTCTGTTTACTAATCTGGTATGATTTTAAAAGGCTAACTGAGAAAACACTGGAGAACCCTTTTACAATTATGTAAATTCATAATGTAATGTGAAAAAACAATGCAACTGATCTCAGCTAGTATTCTGTCTATAATGGAGTTGAATGGAAATTTCTAAGTGACCCCAAACTTTTGGGGAGAAAGTGTTGCTATATTCCATTACAATCCACTGCTGTAACCACATGCTAACACCAGGTCTGTAAGCTTTGCTGCCGTTGTTAATTTCTCCCAAATTTCGGATCACGTTCCTGCTGAAACATGTCCGGTAGTTATTGGTGATTTCTCACAGCTGCCGTCGGAAAAACAACACAGACGGTGCGTTTAATGAAACTGGTAAACTACAGCCTCGTGGTGCATTTGAAGTTATTGTAAATGTCCTTTTCCCATCTGGTGGTCTTTTTTGTCGTTCAACAGCAATTTACTAGTTAAATAAGTTATTGTTATTGTTATAGATTATTATCAAATCATTTAATTTTGACCATATGGCCTTAGTAATAAACAAGCTGTTCTTTAATGTCACCGACTGTTGTTTAGTATCCTTCTTTTTTCTTTTCTTTTTTTACTTTCTTAAAAAGTAGGGGTTCAGGCACCGTTAATTATGTATGCGACCGTATTTGTGTCTAAATGACATATTAACATCTTTTCCTATTATATTATATATGGACCCTATTATCCTATGTTTCTGTGTCTAAGTGTATGATATGAACAACAATCTTTGCCATTGGTCCAGTATTAAGAGAGATTGCTGCAGTCAGCAGCGGAGAAACAAGCTACAAGGTAAATTAATAGGACAACTGTGCAGCTTGTATACACTTTATTAGTGTTCATTTATACAGTTATTAGTGTTCATTTATAAAATGTACCGCTGACGGACTCAGATTCTTATTCTAAGTGTTTGGGAACATTATGGAAAGGATTTCTAAGGAGGTTGACCTTTCTTAAAGGTCCAAACACTAAACCCACCAGGCTGTATGTAAATAATCAGTCACTTTAGCATCGTAAAATACACTTCATTCAAAGTGGACAGAAACCAAATTAAACTGTCAAAAGTCTTTCCACTTTTCTGAAAGCAGCAGAACCGAGAACACCTTAATATCTGTTTATACAGTATATCGAAAGTTATATCGTTATGCCGATATTCATCAAGGTTATCGCATAGTTTCTTGATATCGTGCAGCCCTATTCTAAAGCGGTGTTTCTCAAACGGGGGCACTTTGGAGGAGCGCTTTTTTTCTCTTTTTGTCACTAATTTCGACCTGTTCTTGCCTTCCTTCCTTTTTTTCTCCAAGTTTGTCAACGTTTTTGTCGTTTTTTCACAAAAACAATTCAGTTTTTCAAGGTTTGTCTCTTTTTACGAAGTTTTTCTCGCTGTTTTCAAAGATTTTGATGCTATTTTCCACCTATTCTTGCCTTAGTTCCTTCTCTCTACCGACTTTTTCCAAGTTTTTCTTGCGTTTTTTCATCAGCATTTAAAAGGTTTTCAGTTACACGGCTGTTGTTTGGTAAATCTATCGCTGGTCTTGGGGTACTTGGCTTAAAAACACAATTCAAATGGAGGGTACGTTATTGAAAATAGTTTGAGAACCAGTGCTCTAAAGTTACTGTCAAATCAACATGGCAACAGTTTGTTCAGTCAGTATAAAATAAAGAATAAATCCACTTCTGACCATTTTTAGATTTAAATCTGCCTGTTTAGATCAAACTAAAGTCCAAGGGGTTCGAGGTACATTTATCAGGAGTCATACGCATTTTAAACAATACTTTTCGGCAAATTTCCATGACTATGTGTTCCTGAAAATGTCAGTCGACATTATACAATAAGAATAAAACTTTAAAAATATATGCAACTATAAAATTAATGACAATTTATGTGGTTCATCGCTCCCCGAATACAATGTTGAGGTTAAGACAACGTGAAAATACATTTATTAATCACATATTATAATTTTGTGTTAAAAAAAAACAAACTTCCATGACTTTTCCAAAGTTTTCTGGGTCTTTTTAGGTTTCCAAAACCTTTCCAGGCCTGGAATTTGCATTTTTCAAATTCCCTAACTTTTCCAGGTTTTTTCAAAACGTATGAGCCCTGATTTGTGTATAAACTCCACTTTTGGAGAGACTGGAACATGATTTCTGTTTTAACTTCAGTCAAACCTTATCATCTAAACTCTCATCAGTTCGTTTCCTGTCCACCAGTTTATGAATGAATCCACTTTGTTGTTTTCATGGCCGAGGAACAGACGACAGAAACCTTTTAAATAAAGTTTTTATTAAAGATGATACAGCTCAATAGTAACAGCAGACTGAACACAAACCTCCTGTAAACTGTTAATAATACAAAACACACACACACACACACACACACGACTCTGCTGTAATAAATTATATGTACAGTCCAGGTCCATCCGACAGCGACACACACAGACGTCACTCGGCAGCATCGGATTCTGCGCAGACAAAAAAAAAGACAAAAATAAAAGTTAACTACCGAGAACAAACAACAACAACGTTAGGTGTTGAAATTAATCAAATAATCGATGCATTGAATCGTGGACATGGACGATGCTGCATCGATAATCGGCCGGCTCATAACAGATTATTTCTGTTCATAATGTAATGTAGGACTAACAACATTTCTGTTTCCATATTCTGGTGTGTTAACACATTCAGGAGGTGCCATGTGCTCAGTGCTGTATAGTTTTATGTATCAAAGTTATTTAGTATTAGAGCCCTGAAGAAAGTTTGGTTTTTGAAGCTTGAAAAGCTATGAATTAAATCTCCTACATGGCTTTAATAGAAACATGATTAAATATCCTACATGGCTTTAATAGAAACATGATTAAATCTCCTACATGGCTTTAATAGAAACATGATTAAATATCCTACATGGCTTTAATAGAAACATGATTAAATATCCTACATATGGCTTTAATAGAAACATGATTAAATATCCTACATGGCTTTAATAGAAACATGAATTAAATTACATGGCTTTAATAGAAACATGATTAAATCTCCTACATGGCTTTAATAGAAACATGATTAAATATCCTACATGGCTTTAATAGAAACATGATTAAATCTCCTACATGGCTTTAATAGAAACATGATTAAATATCCTACATGGCTTTAATAGAAACATGATTAAATATCCTACATGGCTTTAATAGAAACATGATTAAATATCCTACATGGCTTTAATAGAAACATGAATTAAATACCCTACATGGCTTTAATAGAAACATGATTAAATCTCCTACATGGCTTTAATAGAAACATGATTAAATATCCTACATGGCTTTAATAGAAACATGATTAAATATCCTACATGGCTTTAATAGAAACATGAATTAAATCTCCTACATGGCTTTAATAGAAACATGATTAAATATCCTACATGGCTTTAATAGAAACATGATTAAATATCCTACATGGCTTTAATAGAAACATGATTAAATCTCCTACATGGCTTTAATAGAAACATGATTAAATATCCTACATGGCTTTAATAGAAACATGATTAAATATCCTACATGGCTTTAATAGAAACATGAATTAAATCTCCTACATGGCTTTAATAGAAACATGATTAAATCTCCTACATGGCTTTAATAGAAACATGATTAAATATCCTACATGGCTTTAATAGAAACATGAATTAAATCTCCTACATGGCTTTAATAGAAACATGATTAAATATCCTACATGGCTTTAATAGAAACATGATTAAATATCCTACATGGCTTTAATAGAAACATGATTAAATATCCTACATGGCTTTAATAGAAACATGAATTAAATCTCCTACATGGCTTTAATAGAAACATGATTAAATATCCTACATGGCTTTAATAGAAACATGATTAAATATCCTACATGGCTTTAATAGAAACATGATTAAATATCCTACATGGCTTTAATAGAAACATGATTAAATATCCTACATGGCTTTAATAGAAACATGGATTTGACGCATCGTGATGCATCGAGATATTGACGAATCGGGAGATCACTGAAGATTCAAACCTCTAAAACAACATAATGTGTCATTTTAGACTATGACCAGAGGTCTGGACTACGAATCAACATCGACATGCCCTGGATTTATTTCAGTTAGCCGGATTCACCTGACATAACAACTAGAGGTAGGCCGATTAATCGGCACCGATAGTCGATTGGTGGAACTATCGTTATCGGCAAAAATCCATACCGATAGTTTTTGATGATGCCTTTTGTTTATGTTTTCAACCAATGGGAAGGCAGGTCCGTCACACATTACGCCTTATATGGGCATCCTGGCGAGAACAGAGAGTATATAGTGGGAAAGATGGATCCCTCCAGGTCAGAGATCGTCTGTTACCGTTTTAAACCGACAGTTTAACTGTTTTTATTTGTTTCAGTTTGAATGAATGTCTTTTATTGACTTCAATATTTATATTTATTTCATTTAGCATGTTTTCATGGTTCAATACAGTTTTTTTATTTTTATAATAAAGTTCAGCAATGTGTCACGTTTGTTTTTATCCAGTATCAATTATAAATACTATTGGTCGATTAATCGGTTATCGGCAAATACGGCCCAACCTAGCTATCGGTATATTGGTCGACCTCTAGTCACAACCACGGTCACGCGAGGGTGGAGGGAGAAATCCATGGATTTTCATTTCAAAATCTATCTTCGTGACACCCTGAATTAATCTGAAATCACGATCCGAAACACGTCCAGCCTCACATGACAAAGTCAAGTATGTTTCCTGTATAAAAAACAAAAAAACATGTAGAGCTGCCACCTCTTAGTCGATTAGTCGACTAATCGGTC
>NC_041331.1:42868643-42876143 GCF_004354835.1 Perca flavescens
GAATACTGCACTTAAACAGAGACAGGTTGAAATGGCTTCTGTTTCCAAACATCAAACACAGGAAGAAAGGTCTGATGGGAAATGAGAGGAGGAGGAACAGAGTGATGCTGATATGTACAGCCAAGTGTCTAAATAGATCTGTGTTATTTAGAGTTGAGATGCTGAACTATTTGACACTTGATATGAGAAATGGCTTTTCAAATCATCACAGAGTTCAGCGTTAAAGAGCCCGCGAAACACTAGTCTGGCTATCAGCAGACTAATGCTCAATCTTTTTAAGATTGAACATTAGTCTGGGGGAGTCTGCTCTGGATTTTCTACTGCACAAGAGGCGGGATCAACGGGCCTAGTTCAAATGACTCTGTATAGTCGGATAGTCCTTCAACCAATCAGAGCAAAGATCAGGGTGATGTATCAGCGACAGCGGCATCAACGGGTGGCTGAGCTTCGGTGGTCGAACGAACAAGAAGCTGCTTGGTCCCTTCTCTATCGTCATTGTGTTAAACCCACCAATAGCGCACCAGGTGGATAAGCCAGTCTGTGATTGGTCCCTGCAAAATTGTAACGGAAGCAGGATAGATAAACGTACAGGTTTCCAGCCTTGAGCTGCATGGAGGAATCAAACCCCCGGCAGATCGGGCTGGGGTTACCCAGTATACCGAAACACACCAAGAGCACCTTAAAAAACGAGCTTGATTTTGGGTTGAGATTAGAGCTGTGTAATGGCAAAAATCTGGCGATAACGATACGTATCACGATACACGGGTTACGATTCAATATATCGCGATATATTTCGATAATGTGCGTAAGGCGATATGTTGGGATTTTTTTTAAAGTAACATTTTAGAAAAACTAAAATTTAAAAAAAATGACATGATGTGCATAAAAATCAAAGAAGTTTACTTTAGATAAACATTTCAGTACACAGAAAATCAAACTGCCAGATTGGGATTGTGGTTCCCAGGTTCTTAGTGAGCTAATGTTTATATGCTAAAGTAGGCCAAAGTTCAGCCATAGCTACGTTGTTAGCTTCTAGCAAAAAGTCAGGCCCTGTTAGGCACTGTTAGGCCCTGTTAGGCCCTGCTAGGCATTGTTAGGTCCTGTTAGGCACTGTTAGGCCTTGTTAGGCACTGTTAGGCACTGTTAGGCACTGTTAGGCCCTGTTAGGCCCTGCTAGGCCCTGCTAGGCACTGTTAGGCCCTGCTAGGCCCTGCTAGGCCCTGTTAGGCCCTGTTAGGCCCTGCTAGGCACGGTTAGGCCCTGTTAGGCACTGCTAGGCGAGGATACTAGTGGTGCGTCTCAGCAAATGTAATTTGCAGCCTGGGTCGGTCTAGCAACTCTCCGTTGGCTTGCGAGCTGAAAAAACGAAACTCTGGTCAGGCCAATCACATCGTGTATAGAGTGGGTGGGCGGGGCTTATGGCTGCTGATGCTGCTGCTGGTGAACAGAGGTCTTCTGGAAGACTTGGAGTTCAGCTTTTCTTTGAGAAAAGAACAAAGAACGGCACTGAAGTCATTCTTAAAAAAGGGAAGATGTGTTCAGAGTTTAAAGTTGAATATATCAGCTAGCGTTGCTCTGATTGGTTGGAGCGCTGTCCTATCGCGTGCAGAGGGAATTTGAAAGACAACCGTTTGTCCCGCCCCTCGGACTGAGCCCTGACCAATGGGGAGTTCCCAAGACCCAACATCTGGATGTGGGGCTGGCCTGTCAGGCTAATAAAACTGAATAAAACACCCCAAATTCAGTGAAAGTGATCATTTATTTTACCCGTGAAGAACGTTGTACATTGTACATCCAGTTTATTTTGGGCCAATTCGGTTGAAAAAAAACCCCATATTTCTGATATAAAAAAACTTAAAAAAACAGGTGAAATTTGACCCAGAGGACAACACAAGGGTTAACATTCACGTTAAAAATCTGTTTGTTCAGTTTCTCTGATAACTTCAGATCCAGACATCCTAGTAATAAAATCCTTCATCCGGTTCTAATATAGATTTACAAAACCGCCAAGATCTAGAAAGTGTATCATAAAAATGTGGCTTAAAACCACCGACGACTGAAAGGTCTGTAAGCTACCTAACCGTTAAGGTCTCCGTTTGTGTCCGTCCAGACTACAAAGCAAGCCCGTAGTTTTCCAACCAAAATGGGAGCAGAAATGTTTCCAATGGCGATTTTCCATTAACATGGTACCTGCTCGACTCTACTCGCCTTTTTTTGGTTTTTCATTACGGAAAAAAGTCCCTGGTCCCTGTTAACAGGTACTACCACTGTTTATCTAACGTTAGCCCCTCTCTCTCTCTCTCTGTTCTTTCTGTAGCTCACTCCACCACTTTGTTTATCTAACGTTAGCACCTCTCTCTCTCTCTGTTCTTTCTGTAGCTCACTCCACCACTTTGTTTATGTAACGTTAGCACCTCTCTCTCTCTCTCTCTGTTCTTTCTCTAGCTCGCTCCACTTTGTTTATCTAACGTTAGCACCTCTCTCTCTCGCTCTCTGTTCTTTCTCTAGCTCGCTCCACCACTTTGTTTATCTAACGTTAGCACCTCTCTCTCTCTCTAGCTCACTTCACCACTTTGTTTATCTAACGTTAGCACCTCTCTCTCTCTCTCTCCTTTCTCTAGCTCGCTCCACCACTTTGTTTATCTAACGTTAGCACCTCTCTCTCTCTCTCTCTCTCTCTACCAATTTGTTTTATCTAACGTTAGCACCGCTCGACGTAGCGCTCTCCGTTGGCTTGCGAGCTGGAAAAACCAAATTCTAGTCAGGCCAATCACATCGTGTATAGAGCCGGTGGGCGGGGCTTATGGCTGATGCTGCTGCTGATGAACAGAGGTCTTCTGGAAGACTTGGAGTTCAGCTTTTCTTTGAGAAAAGAACAAAGAACGGCACTGAAGTCATTCTTAAAAAAGAAAGATGTGTTCGCAGTTTAAAGGTAAATCTATCAGCTAGCATTGCTCTGATTGGTTGGAGCGCTATCCTATTACGTGCAGAGGGAATTTGAAAGTTCCCAATGGTGAGTTCCCAAGACCCAACATCTGGATGTGGGTCTGGCTTGTCAGGCCATCATAGTCAACTTTTTCTTGTGGGGTGGTGATGGTGCAGTGGATATGACACATGCCCTTTGGCGTGGGAGACCTGGGTTCGATTCCCACTGCGATTCATCAACCAATGTGTCCCTGAGCAAGACACTTAACCCCTAGATCTCTGACACATATAGCAATTGTAAGTCGCTTCGGATAAAACCGTCAGCTAAAAGGACATGTCATGTAATGTGTAAAAAGAAAGTGGAAACATAGCCTTAAAAGGGAACACTGTTATTTTGTCCTATCTGGTAGTGGTAACTTAACATTTACATAAACCGGCTAATAAATTGAAATAATTGTTGATCCTGACGCAGAGGCTGTTTTTTTTTTCCGTTAAGAACACCTGAGGAGAGTTGGCTGGACGCAAAAAAACTCGTAGCTGGTCACATCATAGCTGCCCCAACATGTTCTTAGAAAAAGCACCGACAGGACACAACATCTACAAAATACATTTGGAAAAGACACATTTAAAAAAAGACAAATCTAGCAAATGTAGAAAGAGTATAAAAAAAAAAAAAAAAAAAAAAATAGTTCCAATTTCAGACACAGGAAGGTAAAAAAGATCCACCAGGTGAAGCTGGAAGTTACAGCCGGCTTCAGTCCTTTCCCGTTTCTTCCGGTCCTTTACCTCCTCCTGCTACCGTTCCTTCTCTCGTTCCTTCTCTCGTTCCTTCTCTCGTTCAGTCGTGGAAGCGTTGGCAGGCTTTCTTCCAGCGGCACGCCGTGCACCACTGGTCTCTGTGCTCGATGCCGTAGACTTTGCGGCACTTCTTGGCCTCGCCACGAATCCTCCTGACAGACACGCAAAGACAAACACCGTTAACATCCATCGTGTGTGTTCTTCAGACCCAAAGCTGAATCTGCAGATACATTGGGTAAAATACTTTTTTTACAGTTTTTTACAGACCAATCATCATGAAGTGGCGTATGTACGATACGCCAATTCGTATGCCATTATTTGCGTGTTATCAAGACGCATACTCGCTTTTCACAGTCCCTCAAGAAAAATTCAATGCATAATCAGCCAAAGATATGCTGCACTTTCTATACACACATATATATATATATATATATATATATATATATATATACTGCTGTCTCTCTACATACTACTGTCTACTGCTGTCTCTCTACATACTACTACATACTACTCTCTACTGCTGTCTCTCTACATACTACTACATACTACTCTCTACTGCTGTCTCTCTACGTACTACTACATACTACTCTCTACTGCCGTCTCTCTACATACTACTCTCTACTGCTGTCTCTCTACATACTACTCTCTACTGGTCTCTCTACATACTACCCTCTACTGCTGTCTCTCTACATACTACCCTCTACTGCTGTCTCTCTACATACTACTACATACTACTCTCTACTGCTGTCTCTCTACATACTACTCTCTACTGCTGTCTCTCTACATACTACTACATACTACTCTCTACTGCTGTCTCTCTACATACTACTCTCTACTGCTGTCTCTCTACATACTACTCTCCACTGATGTCTCTCTACATACTACTCTCTACTGTTGTCTCTCTACATACTACTCTCTACTGTTGTCTCTCTACATACTACTCTCTACTGCTGTCTCTCTACATACTACTCTCTACTGTTGTCTCTCTACATACTACTCTCTACTGCTGTCTCTCTACATACTACTCTCTACTGCTGTCTCTCTACATACTTCTCTCTACTGCTGTCTCTCTACATACTACTCTCTACTGTTGTCTCTCTACATACTACTCTCTACTGCTGTCTTTCTACATACTACTCTCTACTGCTGTCTCTCTACATACTACTCTCTACTGCTGTCTCTCTACATACTACTACATACTACTCTCTACTGCTGTCTCTCTACATACTACGCTCTACTGCGGTCTCTCTACATACTACTACATACTACTCTCTACTGCAGTCTCTCTACATACTACTCTCTACTGCTGTCTCTCTACATACTACACTCTACTGCTGTCTCTCTACATACTACTACATACTACTCTCTACTGCTGTCTCTCTACATACTACTACATACTACTCTCTACTGCTGTCTCTCTACATCCTACTACATACTACTCTCTACTGCTGTCTCTCTACATACTACTCTCTACCGCTGTCTCTCTACATACTACTCTCTACTGTTGTCTCTCTACATACTACTCTCTACTGCAGTCTCTCTACATACTACTCTCTACTGCTGTCTCTCTACATACTACTCTCTACTGCTGTCTCTCTACATACCACTCTCTACTGCTGTCTCTCTACATACTACTCTCTACTGCTGTTTCTCTACATACTACTCTCTACTACTGTCTCTCTACATACTACTCTCTACTGCTGTCTCTCTACATACTACTCTCTACATACTACTACATACTACTCTCTACTGCTTTCTCTCTACATACTACTCTCTACTGCTGTCTTTCTACATACTACTCTCTACTGCTGTCTCTCTACATACTACTACATACTACTCTCTACTGCTGTCTCTCTACATACTAGTCTCTACTGCTGTCTCTCTACATACTACTCTCTACTGCTGTCTCTCTACATACTACTCTCTACATACTACTACATACTACTCTCTACTGCTTTCTCTCTACATAATACTCTCTACTGCTGTCTCTCTACATACTACTCTCTACTGCTGTCTCTCTACATACTACTCTCTACTGCTGTCTCTCTACATACTACTCTCTACTGCTGTCTCTCTACATACTACTACATACTACTCTCTACTGCTGTCTCTCTACATACTACTCTCTACTGTTGTCTCTCTTCATACTACTCTCTACTGTTGTCTCTCTACATACTACTCTCTACTGTTGTCTCTCTACATACTACTCTCTACTGTTGTCTCTCTTCATACTACTCTCTACTGCTGTCTCTCTACATACTACTCTCTCTACTGTTCTCTCTTCATACTACTCTCTACTGTTGTCTCTCTTCATACTACTCTCTACTGCTGTCTCTCTACATACTACTCTCTACTGTTATCTCTCTACATACTACTCTCTACTGTTGTCTCTCTTCATACTACTCTTAATGTTGTCTCTCTACATACTACTCTCTACTGCTGTCTCTCTACATACTACTCTCTACTGCTTTCTCTCTATATACTACTCTCTACTGCGGTCTCACTACATACTACTCTCTACTGTTGTCTCTCTACATACTACTCTCTACATACTACTACATACTACTCTCTACTGCTGTCTCTCTACATACTACTACATACTACTCTCTCCTGCTGTCTCTCTACATACTACTCTCTACTGCTTTCTCTCTACATACTACTCTCTACTGCTGTCTCTCTATATACTACTCTCTAGTGTTGTCTCTCTACATACTACTCTCTACTGCTGTCTCTCTACATACTATTACATACTACTCTCTACTGCTGTCTCTCTACATACTACTACATACTACTCTCTACTGCTGTCTCTCTACATACTACTCTCTACTGCTTTCTCTCTACATACTACTCTCTGCTGCTCTCTATATATACTACTCTCTAGTGTTGTCTCTCTACATACTACTCTACTGCTGTCTCTACATACTATTACATACTACTCTCTAATGCTGTCTCTCTACATACTACTCTCTACTGCTGTCTCTCTACATACTACTACATACTAATCTCTACTGCTGTCTCTCCACATACTACTCTCTACTGCTGTCCCTCTTCATACTACTCTCTACTGCTGTCTCTCTACATAGTACTCTCTACTGTTGTCTCTCTTCATACTGCTCTCTACTGTTGTCTCTCTACATACTACTCTCTACTGCTGTCTCTCTACATACTACTCTCTACGGTTGTCTCTCTACATACTACTACATACTACTCTCTACTGTTGTTTTCTACATACTACTCTCTACTGCTGTCTCTCTACATACTACTCTCTACTGTTGTCTCTCTTCATACTACTCTCTACTGTTGTCTCTCTACATACAACTCTCTACTGTTGTCTCTCTTCATACTACTCTCTACTGTTGTCTCTCTACATACTACTCTCTGTTGTCTCTCTACATACTACTCTCTACTGTTGTCTCTCTTCATACTACTCTCTGTTGTCTCTCTACATACTACTCTCTACTGTTGTCTCTCTACATACTACTCTCTACTGTTGTCTCTCTACATACTACTCTCTACTGTTGTCTCTCTTCATCCTACTCTCTACTGTTGTCTCTCTACATACTACTCTCTACTGTTGTCTCTCTACATACTACTCTCTACTGCTGTCTCTCTACATAAAACTCTCTACTGTTGTCTCTCTACATACTACTCTCTACTGTTGTCTCTCTACATACTACTCTCTACTGCTGTCTCTCTACATACTACTCTCTACTTTTGTCTCTCTACATACTACTCTCTACTGCTGTCTCTCTACATAAAACTCTCTACTGTTGTCTC
>NC_041331.1:42881143-42888643 GCF_004354835.1 Perca flavescens
ACACACAAACACTCACACACACACGTACACACAGAGAAACAGACACACACACACACACACACACACACACACACGTACACACAGAGAAACAGACACACACACACACACACACACACACACACACACACACACAACACACACAGAGAAACCGACACACACACGTAACACACAACACACACACACACACACACACACAGAGAAACAGACACACACACATATATACACACACACACACACACATATATATACACACACACACACACACACAGAGACAGAAACACACACACAAACACTCACACACACACACGTACACACAACACACACAGAGAAACTGACACACACACACACACACACACACACACACACACACACACACACACACATACACACACACAGAGACAGAAACACACACAAAAACACACACACACACGTACACGTACACACAACACACACAGAGAAACAGACACACACACACACACACACACACACAACACACATAGAGAAACAGACACACACACACACACACACACACAACACACATAGAGAAACAGACACACACACACACACACACACACACACATAGAGAAACAGACACACACACACACACACACAACACACATAGAGAAACAGACACACACACACACACACACACACACACATAGAGAAACAGACACACACACACACACACACATAGAGAAAACACACACACACACACACACACACACACACACATAGAGAAACAGACACACACACACACACACACACACACACACACACACACACACACACAAAGAGACACACACACACACACACACACACACACAGAAACAGAGACACACACACACACACACACACACACACACACACACACACACACACACACACACACACACACACACACACACACACACACACACTCCCTCTCTCTCTATATGAAACCAGTTGTAACAGGTTGCTCAGGAAACAAGCAGTCAGCTGATTGGCTCCAGACTGAGAAACAGAAGTGGATTAGAGAAGTGTGTGTTATTAATGTTCAGGGGCTCGAGTTTAACTTTAAGGGGATGCACAGTAGTCAGGGGTGTAACCGGGGGTAACACCGATACTGATTACCAGGGCCCAAGGGGAGAGAAATATATAAAATATATTTTATTTCACCTGGATATTTTACTTTCCTAATAACATTTCATAATGCATGTCAGATGAAATGTAAAGTTAGTGTATTGGCTGAATAACTCGGTTGATTGACTGACTACGTTTTGTATACAGTATCCCCATCAGTGTTAGGGAATGTCCGACATTAATAATATTTAAAACCAAACTTAAAGAGTGGCTTAAAGCAAACCAGTCTTGTAATCATTAAGTGACTATTTTACTTTTGCCTGTACTTATTCATTTTAGTATTGTTTTTTTATAATTTATGTATTTCTGTAATTTGTCTAGGGACTGCGGATGTAAATTAGCCCTGTGGCTATAATCCGGCGTGTTTACGTCTGTTTTTTGTTGTTTCAATGCAGATGTTCATTAATGTGCATTGTCCCTATCAAATAAAGGATTAAATGAAATAAAAAATATACCAAAAAAGACTATCTAAAGGTCTCACCCACCCCTTGCTAATGCGCCAAATGGTTTAGTCCATCTACACGCTTGAGTGTCTGGTGGAGCGCAAACTTCTGCTGTAGAAATGTCTTTCTCAAAGAAAGCCAAATCATGCTACCAAAAAAGAAAGGAAAGACAGGAGGAGGAGGAGAGAAAACTAAATGAGGGGAAACAATCGGTAACTGGCTCCTTTTCAAAGAAAGGTGAGCACACAAACTAGAAAATGAAATCCATGGTGCTAAACTGCTCGAATATCTCCGTGAGTGTTAGTGCTAAAAACAAACGGAGACGACCCTTATAAAGAGCAGAACATACACTTTCAAATGATAATTTGGTTATACATGTAATCTGAGGTAAAGGCTAAATAAATAAACTACACTAGCAATGCTGTTTGCATATAACACACCATTGTAATAGGCTAATTTAAAACATGTTTAATTTTAAATGAATAGGCTAATATTCTTTGGCTTTTAATTCTGTGCGAGTTATGTGGTCCACTGTGGTGTTTATTCTTTCTTTTATTCTTTATATATTTTATATATTTTTTATGAATTGTTTGTATGTTCTGAGTCTTCTGTGCAGCACTTTGGAAACTTTGTGTTTGTAAAATGTGCTATAGAAATAAAATGGATTGGATTGGATAGGATAATTAGCAATATGTTGAGGAACATGGGGGCCCATCAGGACTGCCTATGCATAGGGCCTAAGCTGATATTCTCAGGAGAAGCCCTCCACTGTCTGTTTTTGTTACTTTATCAGATTTCTTTTACCGCTTTATCAACCTTAAAAGGTGTTTTATTTGATGTTCGGACATTTTATTTGACAATATTGACGCTTTCATGGTAGTTTTTGACGCTTTTGTCATATAGGCCTGGATCAAAATTGCTGCTCGAACAAAGGAACAATGTGGGAGTTTTTTCGGGGGAGAAGACAGTCTCGTCCCTTCAGAAGTTGACAGTCTGTTGCAATGGAGGAAAATCCTGCAGACAAAGTGCCAGCATTGGCAACAACCGCGGAGCAACACGAAGAAAGAAAGACAGACTTCTCTAAGAGAGTCTGACAACAAACGCACAATCAACCAATCAGAGATCAGCTCCCATTCCCTTTAAAAGCCAGGCGCGTTTGGACCTTGGAGCATTGCTGTTATGATGGAGGATTTGCACCCTAATATTATTATTAGTAATCTTCTGCATGTGTGTGTGCTGCTGTGTGTGTGTGTGTGTGTATATGTGTGTGTGTGTGTGTGTGTGTGTGTGTATGTGTGTGTGCGTGTGTGTGTGTGTGTGTGTGTGTGTGTGTGTCCCTGTGTGTGTAACAAGCATAGTGTGCACGACCTGTGCACGAGCCTAGGAGCATTTTACTAATGCTCTGTTAAAATAACAATGAAATGCTGCATTATTGACTTTAGACCAGGTTTTTGTTGGTCAATGGTGCCATCACTTCCCACTACCTCAAGATAGCAATACTCCCAGAATGCACCTGAACACACCTCCCTGTAAGACCAGCACGCCCAGAATGCACCTGAACACACCTCCCTGTAAGACCAGCACGCCCAGAATGCACCTGAACACACCTCCCTGTAAGACCAGCATGCCCAGAATGCACCTGAACACACCTCCCTGTAAGACCAGCACGCCCAGAATGCACCTGAACACACCTATCACCACCTATAGTTGGTGATAGACGGGCCAAATCAATCAATCAGATCAACGTAGAAGCGTATGAAAATACAACCAGATTTTAGGAATAAAAGGCTCCATTTCCGGTTCCTGGTCCATATTCCAAAAGAAGGATCCAAGAGGAAAAAGCATTAGCGAGCGGCTAACAGAATTAGGGCTACCGCTGTCTGAAAATCCTGGTTAGCTGATTGGATAAACCATCTGTCTATCACCACCTAAACCCGCCTCAAAACCAACGCTGAATAACCAAATTTTCTCTCTCTCAAGATGCCAGACTGATCTGGGAGGAGAACTGGAGCTCGCCAGATCCGGATGGTCCCACGAGGGTAATCAGGTCCCTGAATTTATAACGTGGTGCACTACGATGTGTAAATGACGTAAACTTAGCACAAAAAGTAAGGAAATTTGTGCATATTTTTTCTTTCTGTTGTGTTTGTTGTAGGGCTGCTCCCTCTTAGTCGACTAATCGGTCATTTTGGTCTTAGTCACTTTAGATCTCTTTAGACCATTATAGGGTTTAATATTTTTCCGAAAATGAGATAAATCAGATCCCGGGAAATAGACAGCCCATATTCCGGGAATCCCGGGAAATGGCCAAGAAATGGATGTTTTTTTGGTTTGTTTTTTGCCCAAGTAATGTAATCTATATCATTCAAATATGCGTTCCGTTTCCCGGGATTAAACCTTTGCTTTTTTATTAATAAAGGGGAAATAATTCCACTAATTAACCCTGACAAAGCACACCTGTGAAGGTAAAACCATTTCAGGTGACTACCTCATGAAGCTCATTGAGAGAACACCAAGGGTTTGCAGAGTTATCAAAAAAAGCAAAGGGTGGCTACTTTGAGGAATCTAAAATATAAGACATGTTTTCAGTTATTTCACACTTTTTTGTTAAGTACATAATTCCATATGTGTTCATTCATAGTTTTGATGCCTTCAGTGAGAATCTACAATGTAAATAGTCATGAAAATAAAAAGGAAACGCATTGAATGAGAAGGTGTGTCCAAACTTTTGGCCTGTACTGTATGTAAGATTCATGTTAAGACTTTTTTAATTTTTCGAGAAAAAAAAAATAAATCACAATTATTATATAACCCCCTTGCATTGACTTTGAGGACCCCCTAGGGGTCCCGGACCCCCAATTGAAGATCCCTGGATTAGTCGATACAATTGAATGAGTTTGAATGTTAGTCGACTAAGAATTTCTTGTTTTTTTGTATTCTATATGAAACGTGACGGAAGAAGGGGGGTCTGAAAGAGGCGATGAAAATCCTGGATGACCCACAATTTCCTGATGTTAAACTCAGACAAAACTGAAGTTATTGTGATAGGACCAACGCACCGCCGAAACCGTTTTGAAAGATATAGTTACTCTGGATGGTATTACCCTGGCCTCCAGCACTGCTGTCAGAAATCTAGGAGTTATTTTTGATCAGGATATATCCTTCAACGCCCACTTAAAACAAACCTCAAGAATTACCTTTTTCCATCTTCGTAACATTGCCAAAATTAGGAATATCCTGTCTCAAAACGATGCTGAAAAACTAGTCCATGCATTCGTTACTTCTAGACTAGATTACTGCAATTCCTTATTATCAGGTTGCCCAAATAAGTCCATTAAGACTCTCCAACTGATCCAGAATGCTGCAGCACGTGTTCTGACGAGAACTAAGAGAAGAGATCATATTTCTCCTGTATTAGCTTCTCTGCACTGGCTTCCTGTGAAATATAGGATTGAATTTAAAATCCTCCTCCTGACTTACAAAGCTCTAAATGGTCAAGCACCATCATACTTAGAAGAGCTCATAGTACCTTATTGTCCCACTAGAGCACTGCGCTCCCAGAATGCGGGGCTACTTATGGTTCCTAGAGTCTCTGGAAGTAGACTGGGGGCCAGGGCCTTCAGCTATCAGGCTCCAGTATTATGGAACCAGCTCCCAGTCTGGGATCGAGGAGCAGACACCGTTACCACATTTAGGAGTAAACTGAAAACCCTCCTCTTTGATAAAGCTTATAGTTAGGGACGAGGAGTTGAAGCGTCCACCTAACCCGGCCCACTGCTTCTCCTCGTAGTCATCAGTTTTTTATACTGTATAATTAATAATCTAGCGAGAGTAGAGGGAGGCAGGCCAGTACAGCCCGACCCGGTTGGGGGGAGTTCTAGCCCGACCAGGCACCTCTCTTTAACCTGCCTCTCTTAAGTTATGCTATTACAATTCTAGACTGCCGGGGAGGCGGTTCCTCCCTAAGACACACTGAGCTGCTCTCTCATCTCTACTTGTTACTTTTGTATGCATCCTGTCCCAGAAATGCTTGTTACTAATCTAGCTCTGGGGAGTTTACTCCCCGGAGTCCTTATGATTCTTCTTCGCAGCCTCCACCCGTGCTCTGCAGCGCCACGTTACATCCCGCTACGCCCTGCTGTGATGTTCCTATGCACAGAGTAGTCAGGATCCGGTATAGGAGACTGCACTACTCAGTATGACACGATGTGCCCTGCTATGACATGAACTTCCATGATAACCTTCAAGTCACTGTGACTTCTAATGTGACTGTTATCACCACTGTTCATCACGCCCCAACCGGCCCGTCAGACACCGCCTACCAAGAGTCTGGGTCTGCCGAGGTTTCTTCCTAAAAGGGAGTTTTTTCTCGCCACTGTCGCAATAGCCACTGCTAATGCTTGCTCTTGAGGGAATTACTGTAATTGTTGGGGTTTTGGAATTTATAGAGTGTGGTCTAGACCTACTCTATCTGTAAAGTGTCTCGAGATAACTTTTGTTATGATTTGATACTATAAATAAAATTGAATTGAAATTGAATTGAGGGAGCAGCTTACCTGTCGAGGGCAGCTGGGGGGAGGGGCCGTCCAGCGACAGGTGGGCGTGGTCAATGTTTCCACGTCACTGTCACTGAGGGGCGGAGCCTAAAAAACACACCACAAAATATCACGTTTATACTGCACCACCGAGTCTGTACCACAAATTATGGTTGTTGCCCCGCCCCCATACCTGGTAGGAGTGATCTGATTGGACATGTGTGTGTGTGTGTGTGTGTGTGTGTGTGTGTGTGTGTGTGTGTGTGTGTGTGTGTGTGTGTATGTGTGTGTTTGTGTGTGTGTCTGTGTGTTATAGTGTGTGTGTGTTAGTTTGTGTGTCTCTGTGAGTGTGTTTGTTTGTGTGTGTGTCTGCGTGTGTCTGTCTGTCTGTGTGTGTGTGTGTGTGTGTGTGTGTGTGTGTGTGTCTGTCTGTAATTGTGTGTGTGTCTGTGTCTTTGTGTGTGTGTTTGGTTCATAGTATGTGTCCCGGCCCCCATACCTGGTAGGAGTGATCTGATTGGACCTGTGTGAAACTGGCGGGGGCCGAGGGGGCGGAGCGACTCAGGGCGCTGCAGGCGGGGGGTGGGGGGATTGAGGGGGGGAGGGGGGAGATGGAGGGGGGGGTCTCGGGGGGGAGGAGTGAGGGGAATGGGGGAGGTGGCAGCACGAGGCGGAGACAGCTGCTGCTGCTGCTCGGCCCTCTGGGTAATCTCGGTGTAGTAGAAGTCCTCCTCGCTGCGGGAACAACGCTCGTGTTCGCCGCCGCGGCTGCAAAAGGTCAGAGGTCAAAGGTCAAAGGTCATAACTTAGAACCACAGGGCCTTCACAACTGGGTCAACATTCACACAACTTTTATTTTCTCAGACATTTGTTCAATTACTGTGTGTGTGTGTGTGTGTGTGTGTGTGTGTGTGTGTGTGTGTGTGTGTGTGTGTGTGTGTGTGTGTGTGTGTGTGTCTGTGTGTGTGTGTCTCGGTGTGTGTCTCGGTGCGTGTGTGTGTATGCGTTTCTGTGTGTGTGTCTGTGTGTTTCTGTCTGTGTGTGTGTGCGTGTGTCTCTGTGTGTGTGTGTGTGCATGTGCGTATGTGACTCTGTGTGTGTCTGTATGTGTATTTGTGTGTGTGTCTCGGTGTGTGTGTGTGTGTGTGTATGTTACTGTGTGTCTGTGTGTGTGTGTGTGTGTGTGTGTGTGTGTGTGTCTGTGTGTGTGTTTGTGTGTGTATGTCTGTGTGTGTGTGTGTGTGTGTGTGTGTGTGTGTGTGTGTGTGTGTGTGTGTGTGTATGTATGTATGTATGTGTATGTGTGCGTTTGCGTATGTGTCTCTGTGTGTGTCTATGTGTCTCTGTGTGTTAGGTGTGTGTGTGTGTGTGTGTGTGTGTGTCCTCCTGTAGAAGGTGAGTCT
>NC_041331.1:42893643-42911143 GCF_004354835.1 Perca flavescens
GTTTCTTGGAAATGAGTAATTGAGCATGAATAAGCATAAAAAATGACTAATGGACTAAAGAAATCTTAGTCGACTAAGACCAAAATGACCGATTAGTCGACTAATCGACTAAGAGGTGGCAGCACTACTGCTAACAGGAACTTTTTTTAGTACCTGCTCAGTCGAGGTTCCAAGCGAGCTGAGGCGAGCCGAGAAGGTGACGTGAAACCCTGCAGGCTGCTGATTGGTCGGAAAGAATCGTCACTGATCACTGCATTGCTAGCGACAGACGGCATTTTTAAATAGTTTAGCCAGCGGTGCTTTTTTGATGCCGGAGGCTCCACACAGAGCTTTCTCCGTAGCATACAAGTGGCCTGATGGTTATACTGGTGCGCTGGTGTGTGTTGAGTCGCCGTGTGTGTGTGTGTGTGTGTGTGTGTGTGTGTGTGTGTGTGTGTGTGTGTGTGTGTGTGGGGAGCTGGTGAGCGTTGGAGAAGTGAGAGAGTGCCGGCGATTAGCTCGGCAGCGAGTAGTGACTCTAGAGCAGTGGTCGGCAACCTTAGGCACGCGTGCCACCATGTGCACGCGGGACCTTAACCAATGGCACGCTGGCAATATGTGTGCAAGAGAGTTATTGATGTGTTGAAATCATGGTTGAAATGCTGAAGCACTCTCTCATCCGCATGACAAATTACAACGTTCACAGTTGCCGACCTCATAGGTGCCGATAATACTGAGCACCCACGTGTGCCAGACTGCCAGTACATTTTTACATTATTTGAATATTAAACATTGCAGGTGGTGCTAAGTGGAGCGTCTGTCATAGTGTGATTGGTTATGGCGGTGGCATTGATTTATAATTTCTCACGAAGCTGATTAAACTTCTCATCTCCGGTCCTATCTGTGAGAAGTGGCGCTGTCCTGAGTTGAAAGATAGCTTCTACGGCGTGTGTGTTCGTGTCGGCCGCTGTCCATTTCCTGAGGTTCTGAAATGCAAACATTGTTGACTATTTTTTTTTTTTTTTTTTTTTTTTTTTTAAACTGTGTGCGCGTGTGAGCACCCACGGAGGAAAACATAAATCGGCGCCTGTGCGCGACCTGTTATTTACGGTAGTTTGATTGACTCATATCTCTGACTGGGAACAATACAGAGAGGATTACCGACGGCCGCTGGGGCAGATGAACTAACGCTGGTCTCGTCACTGTAAGGAGGCTCCAATTAAACCTTCGTGAGATAAAAGCCAAAACTTATCAGTGCACTCACCTGTGTAGACCGGCATCAACATGTAGAAAGCGATATTTCAATCTGCTCTGTCTGCTCAGTCCACTCTTGTCCACCGCGCTGTTTTACGCAAACACAGCTCTACTCTACTCTGCAAATAGCGAATTTTTACAAAACAAGCTAAAAGAAAAGCTGTCGGTTTGTAGTCTGTTTTTGTATCTTAGTTTGCAGGGATCTTGAAATTTGGACAAATTCTTATAAACTTAAGCTGTCTGAAGAAACCATCCTCTCCAGACCAAAACAAATACATGTGGCTACTTAATATGCACGTGAATGACGCAATCGTTATGTTCGTGTTCTTCATTCTTGATAATGATGCTGGTTGTGTTATTATTATTTTGCCACAGCATCGTTTCATTGAAAATGAGACATACAGGACCTGCTTATCAGTCCAGTCATCATTAAAGGAACACGTCGACTTATTGGGAATTTATCTTATTCACCGTAACCCCCAGAGTTAGACTAGTCTATACATACCCTTCTCATCTCCGTGCGTGCTGTAACGCTGTCTGACGGTTCCAGCATTAGCTTAGCTTAGCACAGATCCTGCAGGTGACTGGTTCCAACTAGCCTACTGCTCCCAATTGTGACAAAAGTGACAAAATAACTCCAACATGTTCCTATTTACATGTTGTGATTTTTAGAGTCTGGCGTGTACAAAAACAACGTAACATGAGACACAGCCATCTTCTAACAGTAAACAAACTGGGAACTATATTCTCAGACAGGCTTGCTGCGAGCATATCACTCCGCCCAAGTACTATATTCTTCCGCTTAAGAATATAGTTCCCGGTTTGTTTACAGTTAGAAGATGTCTGTGTCTCATGTTACGTTGTTTTTTGTACACGCTGTGACTCTATAAATCACAACATGTAAATAGGAACATGTTGGAGTTATTTTGTCACTTATTGGGAGCAGTAGGATTACTGGAACCATTCACCTGCAGGATCTGTGCTGGCCTGATGCCGCTGGAGCCGTCAGACAGCATTACAGCACGCACGGAGATGAGAAGGGTGTGTATGGACTAGTCTTACTCTGGGGGTTACGGTGAATAAGCTAAATTCCCAATAAGTCGGCGTGTTCCTTTAAAGCTGGGCTTTTCCACAACTTTTTGCTTCAGGCTCTTTGACAGTGATATTTTTGTCAGCCCATTTTCCACCAATCAGGACTGCATACTAAAACCATGTTTCCATAATAATAATATACAATAATAATAATTACAAGGTCCTGATTATTACAGATTCCCTGGATATTACATTTTGATGTGATTTCATAAAAAAAAATTATGTTAACATGGCACACTAATAAACAAGACATTTTGAAAAGGGCACATCATATCAAAAAGGTTGCCGATCCCTGCTCTAGAGTCATATAGTGAGAGAAACAAAGTGTCTCCTGACCATGGTGGGAAATCTGGAGCAGGAAAAGTTAACTATCTTGTTAATTTCATGTTGTAAATAATCAGGACTTTTAGTGTGTATAGAGCCAGCATATCTCCACCAGACTCCATGTAAATAATCAGGACTTTTAGCGTGTATAGAGCCAGCATATCTCCACCAGACTCCATGTAAATAATCAGGACTTTTAGCGTGTATAGAGCCAGCATATCTCCACCAGACTCCATGTAAATAATCAGGACTTTTAGCGTGTATAGAGCCAGCATATCTCCACCAGACTCCATGTAAATAATCAGGACTTTTAGCGTGTATAGAGCCAGCATATCTCCACCAGACTCCATGTAAATAATCAGGACTTTTAGCGTGTATAGAGCCAGCATATCTCCACCAGACTCCATGTAAATAATCAGGACTTTTAGCGTGTATAGAGCCAGCATATCTCCACCAGACTCCATGTAAATAATCAGGACTGTTAGCAGGTACTTTTTTTCGTAATGGAAAACCAAAAAAGGCGAGTAGAGTCGAGTCGAGGCGAGTAGGTACCATGTAATGGAAAAGCGCCATTACTCTTTAACTAAAAGGTCTATCTCTGTAGGGATCCATCCCATAATGTTGTCAGACACTTAGAATAATAATCTGTCAGCGGCAACAACAGAACTTTTAGTGGACTCTAACTGGCGGTGCACAATTGCCCGCTAACGTTACATTACACTTTGTTTCTCTCTACCGGAGATAACCTTTTAACCAGTTTCCTGCTCTCACCTTCAGCCCGGGGTGACCTTTGACTCTGCCGACGGCCTGTTGCCCTGCTGCCGTTGCCATGGTGACGGCGGTCTCACCCGTCTCCTGGCCCGGTCCCGCCGGAGGGCAGGAGGAGCTCCCCACCAACGCCCCAAAAGGAGAACGCTTCCCCAGACGTGTCTTTGGTAACATGTCTGTCTGAATGTGACACACAGAATTACCATCATCATGTTACCATTGCATAGAACTGCCTTGCACTGTATTCATATTTTAAAAGGTCCCATGACATGGTGCTCTTTAGATGCTGTTATATAGACCTTAGTGGTCCCCTAATACTGTATCTGAAGTCTCTTTTATATAGACCTTAGTGGTCCCCTAATACTGCATCTGAAGTCTCTTTTATATAGACCTTAGTGGTCCCTAATACTGTATCTGAAGTCTCTTTTATATAGACTTTAGTGGTCCCCTAATACTGCATCTGAAGTCTCTTTTATATATGCCTTAGTGGTCCCCTAATACTGTATCTGAAGTCTCTTTTATATAGACCTTAGTGGTCCCCTAATACTGTATCTGAAGTCTCTTATATATAGACCTTAGTGGTCCCTAATACTGTATCTGAAGTCTTTTTTATATAGACCTTAGTGGTCCCCTAATACTGCATCTGAAGTCTCTTTTATATAGGCCTTAGTGGTCCCCTAATACTGTATCTGAAGTCTCTTTTATATAGACCTTAGTGGTCCCCCAATACTGTATCTGAAGTCTCTTTTATATAGGCGTTAGTGGTCCCCTAATACTGTATCTGAAGTCTCTTTTATATAGACCTTAGTGGTCCCCTAATACTGTATCTGAAGTCTCTTTTATATAGACCTTAGTGGTCCCCTAATACTGTATCTGAAGTCTCTTTTATATAGACCTTAGTGGTCCCCTAATACTGTATCTGAAGTCTCTTTTATATAGACCTTAGTGGTCCCCTAATACTGTATCTGAAGTCTCTTTTACATAGACCTTAGTGGTCCCCTAATACTGTATCTGAAGTCTCTTTTACATAGACCTTAGTGGTCCCCTAATACTGTATCTGAAGTCTCTTATATAGACCTTAGTGGTCCCCTAATACTGTATCTGAAGTCTCTTTTATATAGACCTTAGTGGTCCCCTAATACTGTATCTGAAGTCTCTTTTATATAGACCTTAGTGGTCCCCTAATACTGTATCTGAAGTCTCTTTTATATAGGCCTTAGTGGTCCCCTAATACTGTATCTGAAGTCTCTTTTATATAGGCCTTAGTGGTCCCTCATATTAGTGGTCCCCCTTTATGGCCTCATAAGGAGAAGATTCCTGATTGGTCCATCTGAGCTTTCATTTTTTCAAAGGAAGAGCACGATACCCAGGGCTCAGTTTACACCTATCACCATTTCTAGCCACTGGGGGGCCATAGGCAGGCTGGGGGAACTCATATTAATGTTAAAAAAAACCTCAGAAAGTGACATTTAAATCTTAAATCTCAGACTATACTGATATTGCACTATTCCTTCCCTCTCTTCAATTGTTATTGTATATTTTTTGTAAAATTGTAAATGATATTGTATTGATATACTTAACAGTATTTTTATATTTCTTACTGTCCTTTCTGTTTTTATTCTTTATATGTTAAGTAAGTGTTGTATTTTGAGAGCAAAGACTAAGGAGTCAAATTCCTTGTTTGTTTATGCAAAACCTGGCCAATAAAGCTGATTCTTATTCTGAAAATCCTGTCTTATCCTGGGATAAGAAGAATTTAGCTATTTCAGTCCAGTTCAGACCAAAGATTCTGGACCAGACGATTATATATATATAATTTGTTGAGTCTAAATATGAACGTGGATAACGTTAGTGATAGCGAGAGGTTTGCTACAGTTACATTTCTATTGATGAATCAGCGAAAACACGTTTTTATTTCTCCGATTCACAGCTTTGTTCTAGGTGCTCCCTCGTCTTTAGTCAGTCCTTAGCTCGCTCCACCTTACCTGCTCGCGGGCACACGTTGAACCTCTGTTAACAGTTTATAACAGAATTCAAATGGATTAAGGATCATTTTATTGTAGCTGACTTTACCAGCTGACTTCTCTATTGGCTGTTGAAACAGGAGACATGTTGACATGTCATAGTAGGAAAAGCACAGGTGTATTCAAACCCATTAATGATGGCTGCATTCCACTTAGGAGAGACCCTGGTATTAAACCATTACTGATGGCTGCATTCCACTTAGGAGAGACCCTGGTATTAAACCATTACTGATGGCTGCATTCCACTTAGGAGAGACCCTGGTATTAAACCATTAATGATGGCTGCATTCCACTTAGGAGAGGTCCTGGTATTAAACCATTACTGATGGCTGCATTCCACTTAGGAGAGACCCTGGTATTAAACCATTACTGATGGCTGCATTCCACTTAGGAGAGACCCTGGTATTAAACCATTACTGATGGCTGCATTCCACTTAGGAGAGACCCTGGTATTAAACATTAATGATGGCTACATTCCACTTAGGAGAGACCCTGGTATTAAACCATTACTGATGGCTGCATTCCACTTAGGAGAGACCCTGGTATTAAACATTAATGATGGCTACATTCCACTTAGGAGAGACCCTGGTATTAAACATTAATGATGGCTACATTCCACTTAGGAGAGACCCTGGTATTAAACATTACTGATGGCTACATTCCACTTAGGAGAGACCCTGGTATTAAACATTAATGATGGCTGCATTCCACTTAGGAGAGACCCTGGTATTAAACCATTACTGATGGCTGCATTCCACTTAGGAGAGGTCCTGGTATTGTTCATGCTGACTCACTGAAATATCTTACTGGGACACTTGATGGAACTGAGCCATCGTTAAGGTTATCAATGTCAGCTGTGCTTTTCCTACTATGACAAGTCAACATGTCTGCTGTGAAGAAGGTCCACTGGCTGTTGAAACAGGAGATGTCTCTCACGTTCTCAAACCAGCCCTTTGGAGACTCGAACAGCTGAGTCGCAGCGACACCATCAGCTGTTCGAGTTGAGCTGAGACGGGCCGGTTCAGACCGATCTAAATCGGTCACGAATCTTTGGTCTAAACTGGGATTTAGAAGGATCATGGATAGTTTAAAGAAAGAGGATCTATATCGATCCAGCTAATATCCAACACAATACTTTCACCCAGGAAACAGGTGTTCATGTCCTGGAAGAAGTTAAGGAGAAAACACAAGACTTTCACCCAGGAAACAGGTGTTCATGTCTCTGGTGCTTCCACACACATACAAACTTTGAAATAATCCCTCCATGGTGTTGTGAGTGAGATCTGGTTTCTGAATGTGTCCTGCCTTCAGTCTCCTGGTGAGCTGGTCAAAATCTGCACGGCTTTCTACGGCACTAGCCGAGACGAGCTGGCTAACCGCAACCGTTAGCATGTTATCGTTCTCAATAGCAAAGCACTGCTCCAACACACACTAGTTCACCATTATCTCCAAAAGAACTACTTCCATGTGCTCCCTGGTTTAGAAGAAGTCTCCCAGCTGATCCTGCCTTGGAACTGACTGAAGTTGGAGAAACAGCCTTTCTTTTACTGTCTATGGAGCTAGCTGACATCTGATCTACGATCAGAGCTACTGAGCTTGCAAGTGATTGTGCAAGTGCAATCAAAGATAGTACAGAAGAAGAAAAGATGTCTCACTCTGTAGCTAAAACAGAGACCTGAAACACAGGGTGAAAAGAGGAGCTGCAGCAATGTGCAGTACCACTAAAATATGGTGTTTTTTTAAAATTAAACCATGTAAACCTATTCTGGTACAACCTTAAAATACAAATATGAACCTGAAAATGAGCAGAATACGGGCGCTTTAAAGTTATTACATGCTGTCTCAGCTAGCGGTTAGCCAAATTAGCTGTTATCTAAACTAACGTAGATTATACGCAGAGATTCTGTTGTTGCCGGACCCCGGAAAGCTCCGCAGCAACTCAGCACACAGTTATCCATTATCCATTTCTGGATAAAGACAATAAAACAGTAATCCAAAGGATAACATGCTAAAGTAAAATACTTATTTCCAGCACGGTCCTTGGTGTTTCACATGTAAAACAATATACAAAAAAGCAAACAAACCATTATGGAAAGACATACAACATGGAGGAGGAAGTTAAAAAAATATAAACATCACATAAAAAACAAACTAAATGAAAAACCAAAAAATAATATAAATGCTACACAAACTCAACAATTTATCAATAGATATTCACCTTGTTCCATAAAAACTGCTTTGCCTGTGTTTTAAAAATCCTTTGTGACTTAATATAGTGCGGGACAGGAAGTCAAGCACAGAAACAAAATAAAAATTTCAAAATAAAATCCAGCGTGCTCACGGAGGATCATATTTCCCTGCACTACTACACCTTGAAAACATGGCACAGAGCTGGTCCCCCTGTACTCCTCTGGATGGAAACTACCTGGTGGTGGTTTTGTGGTTCTATTCTACGTGAATTTGTGAGATCTCGTTGGGTCCTCGTGAGATCTCGTTGGGTCCTCGTGACTACTACGATTGGGTCATAACCACGAGACTTACTGTCACACAGTAGAGGAATTACCGTATAGTACAGGAGAAGCTCACAGGCAGTTTGGACTTCCATTATCTGTTTAGGTTTAATTGCTAATGTTAACTAGCATGTTAGTGATCAGTAATTACTAATGTTAACTAGCATGTTAGTGATCAATAATTACTAATGTTAACTAGCATGTTAGTGATCAGTAATTAGCCTGTGTCTATGTTATCTCCTTACATATACCTACACTCTCCGTCTCTGTAAGATTGGGAATGATTGAGATTTCTCTCTCACAGCTACCAGAAGACTTCACACTTTCAGACACGTTGCTCACGTCACATCTACGTCTTCAAGCTCAGTTGGAGGCTGCTCAGTAACACTCAGCCAGCACCGGGAAAGAGACTTCTGATATCCTCCACTGGTCTCAGACCAGAGACACGGGGTCTGGTGGTCCAGTTTATATATCCCTTGTGTGGTCCTTCGGGTCCTTGTGACCCAAAGGACAAAACAAGGGTTAATACAGCACCTTAGTGCTTGTTTGTACAACATTTTGGTCAGCTTAAACTGTGTTTAAATGTGCTCTAGAAACAAACTTTCTTACTTACTTTACAAGAGACAGGGTTTAGAGAGCAATTCTCAACAAAATAAACGGAAGTACATAACCCTTGTGTTGTCCTTTGGGTCCCGGTGACCCGAAGGACCACACAAGGGTTAAATACTGTCTATGGTATTGACGGACGGCAGAGCACGGAGCCGTTCTGCAACCGGAGTAAATTAGGGAGTTAGCCGTGGTCTTAAAACTCTTTATTTATGGATTTTTCCAGACGTCAATGGGAGAAATGATGGGAAATTTACTTCAAGAACCCAAGGTCTCTCTGAGGAGGGGCGGGACTGTCGAGCTCTATTGCCAACTGATGCAACTTGGTCTGTCATGAGTTCTGGGTTTAACTTTTGACTCAGATCAGATCTGAGTGAAATCACAGTGAGTCACCGGGCCACACTGTAATTTACAGTCAGGCTTCTTGTCTCATACAGATTGAAGGTTGTTTTTTCTTACAGTAGACGCCTTCCAAGGTAGCGCACGACATTGTGACGTCAAAATGAGGCAATATCCTGCCAGCTAGAGCTGGGCGATTTGTTTCCCTAAAAAAAAATCTGCGATTTTTTAATAAAAAAACTCTATTACGATTCGATTTGATTCCCCCCATCCATTTAAAACAAAATAACTGCAAACTGTAAATATATTTTAAAAATATATATTTATTGTATTTAATCAAAGTGCATCAACATAAACAAAATTGCAAAGGCAAACCCTTTCTCTGAGTGAAAAGTCACTGTGCAGTGTGCAACAAAGATTGTTAAACAAAGTTGGTTGGTCAAATCGATTCATATTTTCAAAATAACAAAAATATTTTTTAATCCAAATACAGTATAAATAATTTGGATGTTTAACAATCTTTGTTGCACACTGCACAGTGACTTTTCACTTAGAGAAAGGGTTTGCCTTTGCAATTTTGTTTATGTTGATGCACTTTGATTAAATACAATAAATATATATTTTTAAAATATATTTACAGATCACAGTTATTTTGTTTTAAATGGATGGGGGGGAGGGAATCGAATCGAAATTCAAGTTTTTTATTAAAAAAATTGCAGATTTTTTTAGGGAAACAAATCGCCCAGCTCTAGTTCTTTTATGGTGAATGAAAGCATCCATCCGACGAAGTAGCTCATCCAATCAGATCACAGCTTTGACGTCAATGCTGATGCCGGTTCTGCCATTGTTTACCTTTTTCTTCTTCTTCTTCTTCTTCTAGTCCGTAGAAAGAGCAACGTCGGTAGCCTTTGCTCATTAGCGCCACCAGGAGAAGACTGCAGCTAGTGTCGCCACCACCACCAGCGTTGGTTATAAATAGTCACGGAGATTTCATGACGTCACATATACGCGCGCCAGCTCGGGTGCGGTTACTGTAAAACACGCTTTAGGGTTGGGCATCGAGAACCGATTCCTATCCATCATCAATCACCAATCCACATTTTCTTCTCTAGATCCACTTTTTTGTCTCTAAATCCACATTTTCTTCTCTAAATCACTTTTTTTAGAATCTAAATCCACATATTTGTCTCTAAATCCACATTTTTTTGAATCTGAATCCACATTATCTTCTCTAAATCCACTTTTTTTATATTCTAAATCCACATATTTGTCTTTAAATCCACATTTTTAGAATCTAAATCCACTTTTTTTTGTCTCTAATTCCACATTTTCTTCTCTAAATCCACTTTTTTGTCTCTAAATCCACATTTTCTTCTCTAAATCACTTTTTTAGAATCTAAATCCACATATTTGTCTCTAAGTCCACATTTTTAGAAACTAAATCCACTTTTTTTGTCTCTAATTCCACATTTTTAGAATATAAATCCACTTTTTTAGTCTCTACTCCCCAACTCTGCGTTACATCTAATTTATTAATTACATCTATCTCAACTACATTCCAAGTCATTATGAATGAATGAATGAATGAATGAATGGTTTACGTCCAACAACATATAAAAGAATCATCAAAAAACTTAAAATACAAGACACCAGGTCTGCACAACATTTCTTTCTATTATCGCGATATCAAACGGCACAAGCTTTAGGGTTGGGCATCGAGAACCGATTCCTACATGGAATCGTTTTGGAGGATTTGGTTTCAAATCATGATCATGGGGTTCCAGATTCAACATGCACAAGTTTTGGTTTTCCGTAGCAGCCAGGGGCTTGTTGTGTTGCAGCCTTGGAGCACAGTAAGCGGCGCTCTAGCGAGGCTTTATTTAACATTGAAAAAGCCCCCGTCAAACTGCAACCCACCTTTGAATTTAAAATAAAACTTTCCTCTCATTTGTGAAATAATCATGTGACCTGTTTCACCTCCACCACCCAAAGAATCAGAATCGAGAATCGATGAGAACCGGAATCGAAAGGAAGAATCAGAATCGTTAAAATCCAAACGATGCCCAACCCTACGCACTTTAGACCAGTGTTTCTCAAATGGGGGTACGTGTACCCCTAGGGGTGTTTGTTTAATGTTTAATAGTAACGAGGCTGTTGTCCAGAACATTGTTCCTCTTCATGTAGAATTTAATTTTTTTCCTACCAAAAATGTGACATTTGTGTCTCCTTCTTTGGACCTATTCTATCCTTCCTTTCTACTGTTCTTCTACTACTACTACTACTACTACTACTACTACTTTTTACTAGTTTCTCGCTTTTTTTCCTTCTTATCTCACTGTTTTTGAAGTTTTTTAAACTATTTTGACCTATTCTTGCCTTCCTTCCTTCTTTTTCCAAGTTTTTGTCTCTTTTTCTCATCAGCATTTAAATGTTTTTTTCAGTTACAAGGCTGTTGTTTAGTATATCTATCGCTGACAGCACTGTACTGTTCCTGTTTATATATATATATATATATATATATATATATATATATATATATATATATATATATATATATATATATATATATATATATATACATATATATATATATATATATATATATATATATATATACACATACATACATACATACATACATACACACACACACACATTGTTTTCTACCGAAAATGATTAGCGCTGGTCAGGAGGTACTTGGCTTAAAGAAACAATTCAAAAGGCGTACAATATTCAAAAAAGTGTGAGAACCATTTACTATACAGGAGTGAGTTCAAATTCTCCCTTCTCGCCCAGCAGTGCATCACGCAGCAATGATCCTCCCTACCTCAAAGAGCTACTCACACCTAGGGCTGGGCAATATGGACCAAAAGTCATATCCCGATATATTTTGGCTGAATATCGATATACGATATATATCCCGATATTTTTTTTCCGCAAAGTGAGAGCAGTTCAGTCAAAGTCAAAGCCAAATATGACATGTCACAAGTAGTTTCATAGAAACCGGCTATTTCAGTGAACAGTTGCAAAATCAAATGAATAAATAATAAACAGGTTATATATATCTATACAAAATATCTTCACACTTAGATTTTTGATAAATAATCATCAGTAATGCGGATATAATGACTAAGTGGGTAAAGGCAAATAATAAAACAGCTAGAACAGTCTGGTAAGTTCAGTTCACTGTAATGCAGCCTTTAAAACCAGGAAAAGACACTTATGTCATATCACGATATCACGATATCCAAAATCTAAGACGATATCTAATCTCATATCACGATATCCAAAGTCTAAAACGATATCTAATCTCATATCACGATATCACGATATCCAAAACCTAAAACGATATCTAATCTCATATCACGATATCCAAAATCTAAGACGATATCTAATCTCATATCACGATATCCAAAGTCTAAAACGATATCTAATCTCATATCACGATATCACGATATCCAAAACCTAAGACGATATCTAATCTCATATCACGATATCCAAAATCTAAGACGATATCTAATCTCATATCACGATATCCAAAATCTAAGACGATATCTAATCTCATATCACGATATCCAAAATCTAAGACGATATCTAATCTCATATCACGATATCCAAAGTCTAAAACGATATCTAATCTCATATCACGATATCACGATATCCAAAATCTAAGACGATATCTAATCTCATATCACGATATCCAAAATCTAAGACGATATCTAATCTCATATCACGATATCACGATATCCAAAATCTAAGACGATATCTAATCTCATATCACGATATCCAAAATCTAAGACGATATCTAATCTCATATCACGATATCGATATAATATCTATATATCGCCCAGCCCTACTCGCACCACAGACCTCCCATCACGTAACCTCTGCTCCGAAAAACACGTGTCTGTGTGTGTGTCTGTGTGTGTGTATTTTTGTCTGTGTTGTGTGTGTGTGTGTGTGTGTGTGTGCGTGTGCATGTGTTTCTGTGTGTGTGTGTGTGTATTTGTGCGTGTGTTTGCATGTGGAGTTGTGCGTGCGTGTTTGTGCGTGTGTGTACGTGTGTGTGCATGTGTGTCTGTGTGTGTGTGTGTATTCGTGTGTCTGTGTGCATGTGGAGTTGTGTGTGCGTGTGTGTGTATGTGTACCTGTTTTACTATATTCGTGGGGTCCAAAAACCGGAGAATTCATTATACTTGTGGGGTCTGCACAGCCTTGTGGGGACCAAAATGCTGGTCCCCACGAGTTTAAAGGGCTGTTTGAGGGTTAAGACTTGGTTTTAGGATTAGGGTTAGAATTAGGTTATGGTTAGGGTGAGGGTAAGGGTTAAGGTTAGGCATTTAGTTGTGATGGTTAAGGTTAGGGTAAGGGTTAAGGTTAGGTATTTAGTTGTGATGGTTAAGGTTAGGGTAAGGATTAAGGTTAGACATTTAGTTGTGATGGTTAAGGTTAGGGTAAGGGTTAAGGTTAGGTATTTAGTTGTGATGGTTAAGGTTAGGGTAAGGGTTAAGGTTAGACATTTAGTTGTGATGGTTAAGGTTAGGGTAAGGGTTAAGGTTAGGCATTTAGTTGTGATGGTTAAGGTTAGGGTAAGGGGGTTAGACATTTAGTTGTGATGGTTAAGGTTAGGTTAGGCATTTAGTTGTGATGGTTGATGGTTAAGGTTAGGGTTGTGATGGTTAAGGTTAGGGTAAGGGGCTAGGGAATGCATTATGTCAATGATGGGTCCCCACAAAGATAGTAAAACAAACATGTATGTGTGCGTGTGTGTGTGTGTGTGCATGTGGAGTTGTGTGTGCGTGCATTTGGAGTTGTGTGTGCGTGCATTTGGAGTTGTGTGTGTGGGTCTGTAGTGTACATGCGCGTGTGTGTTTTTGTGTGTGTGTTTTTTGTGTGTGTGTGTGTGTGTGTGTGTGTGTGTGTGTGTGTGTTATAGTGTGTGTGTGTGTCTGTGTGTGTGTGTGTGTTTGTGTCTGTGTGTGTTATAGTGTGTGTGTGTGTGTGTGTGTCTGTGTGTGTGTGTGTGTGACAGTAACTGACAGAGTGGAGGATTAAAGTCGGAGCAGATGGGTCCAACTGTAAACCAATGTTTCTTCATCGCGCTGCATCTGTCTGCCAACAGTGATGATTATTACAACACCATTACTAAACTGCGTCACCATGGCAACATGATGAAACATGATGACACCCCCCTTGTCTCAAATTTTCTGTCTCTAAATCCACATTTTTATAATCTAAATCCACATATTTGTCTCTAAATCCACATTTTTAGAATCTAAATCTAAACTTTTTTGGTCTCTAAATCCACATTTTTAGAATCTAAATCCACATTTTTAGAATCTAAATCCACTTTTTGAGTCTCTAAATCCACTTTTTCAGTCTCTAAATCCACTTTTTTAGTCTCTAAATCCACATTTTTAGAATCTAAATCCACTTTTTTTTCTCTAAATCCACATTTTTAGAATCTAAATCCACATTTTTAGAATCTAAATTCCCATTTTTTGTCTCTAAATCCACTTATTTGTCTCTAAATCCACATTTTTAGAACCTAAATCCACATTTTGTTGTCTCTAAATGCACTTGTTTAGAATCTAAATCCACTTTTTTTTCTTTAAATCCACTTTTTTAGAATCTAAATCCACTTTTTTAGTCTCTAAATCCACATTTTTAGAATCTAAATCCACATTCTTTTCACTAAATCCACATTTTTAGAATCTAACTCCACTTCTTTTCTCTAAATCCACATATTTGTCTCTAAATCCACATTTTATAGAATCTGAATCCACATTTTTAGAATCTAAATCCACATTTTTAGTCTCTAAATCCACTTATTTGTCTCTAAATCCACATTTTTTGAACCTAAGTCCACATTTTGTTGTCTCTAAATGCACTTGTTTAGAATCTAAATCCACTTTTTTTTCTTTAAATCCACTTTTTTAGAATCTAAATCCACTTTTTTAGTCTCTAAATCCACATTTTTAGAATCTAAATCCACATTCTTTTCACTAAATCCACATTTTTAGAATCTAACTCCACTTCTTTTTCTCTAAATCCACATATTTGTCTCTAAATCCACATTTTATAGAATCTGAATCCACATTTTTAGAATCTAAATCCACATTTTTAGTCTCTAAATCCACTTATTTGTCTCTAAATCCACATTTTTTGAACCTAAATCCACATTTTGTTGTCTCTAAATGCACTTGTTTAGAATCTAAATCCACTTTTTTTTCTTTAAATCCACTTTTTTAGTCTCTAAATCCACATTTTTAGAATCTAAAACCACATTCTTTTCACTAAATCCACATTTTTAGAATCTAACTCCACTTCTTTTTCTCTAAATCCACATATTTGTCTCTAAATCCACATTTTTTAGAATCTGAATCCACATTTTTAGAATCTAAATTCACATTTTTAGTCTCTAAATCCACTTATCTGTCTCTAAATCCACATTTTTTGAATCTAAATCCACATTTTGTTGTCTCTAAATGCACTTGTTTATCCATCTCTGTGTTTAAATCCTTGCCCATGCCTTTAGTTTTGTGTGAAAGGTGCTTTTATTAATAAAGCTCGGCTGATTGAGTGACAGAAACACACCAGTGTGCACCGCTACTGTACAGACACACCCCTGTGTGTTTGCAGCTCTGAGCCAATCACATTCCTTCAGTGCTGAGCTCACACCCCCCCTCCATAAGAGTCCTCAATGAAACACACAAAAACAGACAACATATAACTCCAACTCGGAGCAGTTTGGAAAAAAAAAGACTTTTTAAGTTTCCAAACTCTGCACACGGCTCCACAGTCTGCACAACAACACTCAGGTTACAGGCACAAGAAAAGAGCAGCCCTGCCCCCAAAAAAAAAAAGCCCAAAGTGACTCAAAATGATTTATCCGACAACAATAATGTTGATTACTGGATAAAAACAGACAAACACAGTCCCACAGAGGAGCCAGGTTGTGCAGTAAAGTCTGCACGTTGTTCTGGTTGTTGTGGACTTTGAGTCCCTCCCAGACTTTTAAAGCCAGTGAAGAAGAAGAAGAAGAAGAAGAAGAGCCAGTCTGCGTCACACAAGGTGCCACGTACCTGCAGAGTCAGAGGCTCCAGCCCCAAAAAACCAGCCTTGTTCTTCCAGTGGGTCTGCCTGTGTTGCTGTGTCCACTGCTGTTCAATGGGAGCTGCTGAGTGTGAGTGCAGCAGGCTGCAGCCAGTCTCAACACCTTCAGGAGGGGGGGGAGAGAAAGAGAGGCACACAAGACACGGAGCGGATCACAAAACTGGGAGGGGCCGTTGTTCTGACTGACTGTGTGTGGAGCCTTCCAGAAAAATGCGTTTTTTTGTGATTGTTTCGGGCTAAAATCCTTGATTATGCGGCACGTTTTCTTAAAAAAATGCAATGGAATATGCGATATGATAATTCATGCAATTTTATGCGATGAAATTGCGGGAACTTGCAAAAACTGCAGTTTTTCACCCTGCTTTTCGATGATGTTCACGTCGCATAATTACATCACTTCATAACGTTCCCATGGCAACAGGGGAAAATGGCTGCTCTTGTGTGAAGTAAACGCAACATAGATTTTGTGCGCAAATCGGCAATTTATGCGGCAAAAGTGCGGCCTTAACGATGGTTCAGTTCCATCAAGTGTCCCAGTAAGATATTTCAGTGAGTCAGCATGAACAATACCAGGACCTCTCCTAAGTGGAATGCAGCCATCAGTAATGGTTTAATACCAGGGTCTCTCCTAAGTGGAATGCAGCCATCAGTAATGGTTTAATACCAGGACCTCTCCTAAGTGGAATGTAACCATCAGTAATGGTTTAATACCAGGATCTCTCCTAAGTGGAATGCAGCCATCATTAATGGGTTTGAATACACCTGTGCTTTTCCTACTATTACATGTCAACATGCCTGCTGTGAAAAAGGTCTATACATTAGACTACACCACTGCTCCTGGAAGTATGCACAGTTTGTGTGGTGTGTGTTGCTTAATAGGCTCGTTGGAGATGAGCCAGGTCTGCACCCAATGCATGCCAGTTAGATTTGTGTCAGCTACTCTTGTCTGAATAAAAACAACTGGAGACTTGTGTACAAGCTGATATATGGGTCTGATAACATTTTATTAATTCGGAATCAGACCTAACAGGATGTGAGTGTTTGTGTGACTTCCTGTTCAGCCTGAAGGCTGCTGGAAACCATAGACAGTATATATAATGGACCAATAGACCCCGTGTCTCTGGTCTGAGACCAGTGAAGGATATCAGAAGTCTCTTTCCCGGTGCTGGCTGAGTGTTACTGAGCAGCCTCCAACTGAGCTTGAAGACGTAGATGTGACGTGAGCAACCTGTCTGAAAGTGTGAAGTCTTCTGGTAGCTGTGAGAGAGAAATCTCAATCATTCCCAATCTTACAGAGACGGAGAGTGTAGGTATATGTAAGGAGATAACATAGACACAGGCTAATTACTGATCACTAACATGCTAGTTAACATTAGTAATTACTGATCACTAACATGCTAGTTAACATTAGTAATTAAACCTAAACAGCTAATAGAAGTCAAAACTGCCTGTGAGCTTCTCCTGTACTATACGGTAATTCCTCTACTG
>NC_041331.1:42916143-42926143 GCF_004354835.1 Perca flavescens
TCGGAGAAAATAAAGACCGTAGAAGTGACTACGCCTTGAAAGTGAAAAACATTTCGCAAAAAATGACACGTACTCCCTGCAGTCCTCCAGAGTACCTCTAGGGGGACACATACCCCCTATAGTCCTCCAGAGTACCCCTAGGGGGACACCTACCCCCTGCAGTCCTCCAGAGTACCCCTAGAGGGACACATATCCCCTGTAGTCCTCCAGAGTACCACTAGGGGGACACATACCCCCTATAGTCCTCCAGAGTACCCCTAGGGGGACACCTACCCCCTGCAGTCCTCCAGAGTACCCCTAGAGGGACACATATCCCCTGTAGTCCTCCAGAGTACCACTAGGGGGACACATACCCCCTATAGTCCTCCAGAGTACCCCTAGGGGACACCTACCCCCCTGCAGTCCTCCAGAGTACCCCTAGAGGGACACATATCCCCTGTAGTCCTCCAGAGTACCTCTAGGGGGACACATACCCCCTGTAGTCCTCCAGAGTACCTCTAGGGGGACACATACCCCCTGTAGTCCTCCAGAGTACCCCTAGAGGGACACATATCCCCTGTAGTCCTCCAGAGTACCTCTAGGGGGACACATACCCCCTGTAGTCCTCCAGAGTACCTCTAGGGGGACACATACCCCCTGTAGTCCTCCAGAGTACCCCTAGGGGGACATGTACCCCCTGCAGTCCTCCAGAGTACCCCTAGGGCAGTGGTTCTCAAACTTTTTCGGTCATTCCCCACTTTGGACAAGGTCGAATTTTCAAGCCCCACCTGCCCCCATCGGCCCAACACAATGCTAATGAAATACGCAGCAAGCTTAAAATGTTCCAATTTATTGAACAACTAGTATCAGTATAGTAACAAGTTGTATCTAAATACAAACTAACAATCTACATCCAATAACAACAAGTTCAAAAATAAAGAAAATAAAATTACAGCTGTGTTAAAATTTGTATCAAGTTCGAAAATAGAAAATAAATAAAAGCGCCACTTTGCAATCTGTTAAAAAAAGAAAAGAAGAGAAATCCATTTGGCAAGTGAGGTCTATTTATCCCTGCATCAGTGGCTGCAATGAGCCTGTTCTGCATCGGACGATTTCTCAAACTGGGGTTGCAGGCTTGATACTGCCACTCTCAAGTCATGCTCAATGTTCAGCTGAGATCTGTACTTTGTTTTCAGTGAAGCAACAGCTGAAAAGCCCATCTCACAGAGATATGATGTGGCATAATAATATAATATAAGATATATTACACTGCATAATGAGCACTTTTACTTACTTTAAGTACAGTATATTTAACTTAAGGACAATGTTGAATGCAGGACTTGTAACTGACAAGTAATTTGTAACTCTACAACACAGTTTTTTCTACTTTGACTGAAATACATGATGTGAGTAAGTCTTCCACCTCTGGAGATCACCAACAACAGTCGTGCATGAATAGCTGCAGCAGTGTTTAACACTGAAAACACACAGCTCAGTACAGCATTTACTCAGGGCTCTTAAGTTTTAAGGACAGGCTGGGACAACTTTTGTTGAGGGAGTAACCTCCTTAAATGTGCATATGACAATTATTCACCTCAATGATAAATTCATTAATTGTAATGAATTAATACACCCCTGGACTGTAATATTTCAGATGTGTTTTGAGCAAGATTTCTGCTAATGTTCAAAACTTTGTGCACATTCAAAATATATCTGTGTCGTGATATTTTGAGAAAAATAAAGTACCTAAAAAAAAACTATAAAATAATCTACCTGCACCATAGTCTGCTGTGCGTTACGTGATTGCTGTGCTGATCCGGTAGATCTCAGACCTTCTGACAGACTCAGAGCCCTGTTTGGGAACGTTTAGGGAAGTGTACGCTGCTCCATGCTTTTTTCTCATTGGTTGTTGCGTTTAATCTTACCCAGATACAATAGTGTTATTTTCTGATTGGCTATTGTATATGTATAGCCCCTTTCTATTTTTTTGATTGGCTGATAAGTGGCAGGCTTGACTAAGAACTCCAGGGAGACACGTTTGATTCCTGTCAGTTCCATAGTGAGAGCGGCTCGCCAGAAAACTTCTGGGCGCTGCAGAATATTAAATATGTTATAAATAGTTTTTCCGCGTGAGAAATACAATGTGTGGCGGGAGTGCGTGACAGTCACGCTCAATGTGTGACACTTGAGAGCCCTGGTTTACTTGCAGCTCCGCTACAGTAGCAGCGAACCTTTAACGTTAGCTGCCGGTCACATGGTCTCTAAACAGTCGGCTCACAGTGAAGTCCTGCACGGATCAGCAGATGTTAGAGTCCGGCGGCTGCTCGCTCCGTTTGTTATCAGACGCACCGAGCAGATTAATGGAGCCGCTCGGTGTTTGACTAGCTAATAATCCGTTAGCCTGTTATCTTGAGCTTTGTCTGAAGGCGCCGAGTGGCCAGCCAGGCTCGACACACCGACACATTCATCACATCCTCCGATCAGTTTAACCGCTATTTTGTTACGGTATGAAGCTAATCCTAGGGAAGGCAAAAATATAAGACCTTTGTAACGAAATCCAAGACTTTGTGTACCAAAAAAAGGCCTTAAGACTTTGTGTACGTGTTATCTTCTGACCACACGCTGAAGAATGTCCAAACAGCTGACATGTTGAATGTGAACAAAAAGCTGCTCGCCTTCGCTGCGCTACCGACGTCACATAAAGCCCTCCTCAACGGTTGTGATTGGTGTAGAGCCCTCCTCAACGGTTGTGATTGGTGTAGAGCTCTCCTCAACGGTTGTGATTGGTGTAAAGCTCTCCTCAACGGTTGTGATTGGTGTAGAGCTCTCCTCAACGGTTGTGATTGGTGCAGAGCCCTCCTCAACGGTTGTGATTGGTGTAGAGCACTCCTCAATGGTTGTGATTGGTGCAGAGCCCTCCTCAACGGTTGTGATTGGTGTAGAGCACTCCTCAATGGTTGTGATTGGTGTAGAGCTCTCCTCAATGGTTGTGATTGGTGTAGAGCTCTCCTCAACGGTTGTGATTGGTGTAGAGCTCGCCTCAAAGGTTGTGATTGGTGCAGAGCCCTCCTCAACGGATGTGATTGGTGTAGAGCTCTCCTCAACGGTTGTGATTGGTGCAGAGCCCTCCTCAACGGTTGTGATTGGTGTAGAGCTCTCCTCAACGGTTGTGATTGGTGCAGAGCCCTCCTCAAAGGTTGTGATTGGTGTAAAGCCCTCCTCAACGGTTGTGATTGGTGTAGAGCTCTCCTCAACGGTTGTGATTGGTGTAGAGCTCTCCTCAACGGTTGTGATTGGTGCAGAGCCCTCCTCAACGGTTGTGATTGGTGTAAAGCTCTCCTCAACGGTTGTGATTGGTGCAGAGCCCTCCTCAACGGTTGTGATTGGTGTAGAGCACTCCTCAACGGATGTGATTGGTGTAGAGCTCTCCTCAAAGGTTGTGATTGGTGTAGAGCTCGCCTCAAAGGTTGTGATTGGTGCAGAGCCCTCCTCAACGGATGTGATTGGTGTAGAGCTCTCCTCAACGGTTGTGATTGGTGTAGAGCTCTCCTAAACGGTTGTGATTGGTGCAGAGCCCTCCTCAAAGGTTGTGATTGGTGTAAAGCCCTCCTCAACGGTTGTGATTGGTGTAGAGCACTCCTCAACGGATGTGATTGGTGTAGAGCTCTCCTCAAAGGTTGTGATTGGTGTAGAGCTCGCCTCAACGGTTGTGATTGGTGTAGAGCTCGCCTCAAAGGTTGTGATTGGTGTAGAGCTCGCCTCAAAGGTTGTGATTGGTGTAGAGCCCTCCTCAAAGGTTGTGATTGGTGTAAAGCCCTCCTCAAAGGTTGTGATTGGTGTAGAGCCCGCCTCAACGGTTGTGTGCCATTATACACATGAAACACATGCACACTCACATGCACACATGCATGCACACACAGTTCATGTTGTCATGTTGCCGCTTGTGCATGTGAAAATAAATTTTTAATGTAACTGGCAGAAACAGATTTGTATTGATTGACATTGACAATTCACTTAAAAGACTCATTGGGTTGGAAAGATGCTGATTTAAACAAAGATAACATAGTAGCAAGTAGTTTAGCTAATTGTTATATATAGCCAGCTAATTATATTAAATATACAAACATTAAACATTTTTAAAACCTCATGAGATCAGTGTTGAAAAATACGTGCTTGTGACATTTTTTTGTATTAATACAGCTTTTAAAATCATATTTTATTCTCCTTGACGTACACAGTAGTTGTAAAAAACGTAAGATAAGATTCAACTTTGCACTTTTACCCAAATTTCTTTCTTTGTAAAACGACAACGTTAAAAGTAAGTAGTACTATGCATTTTACTCTGGTCTCATGTTATCTGCATTTCAACGTGAGCTATTTATGATAATAATGATTAATTATACAAAATATATACATACAGGAATGAATGCAACTGACAACTTGGTCTCAATATTTGATGGCCTGTTCAGAGAATGACCGACACATTATATATCACGTAAGAGCAGAAACGAAGAATTTAAAGCCACAACTTTTTATCCTGTGACAGTATGTTGAAACGGTAGCTATGATTAGTTAGTTAGTAGTAGTAGTAGACAAGGTTCTTGTTATTTACTAGAAAAGAGAGGATTTAAGAACACTATGAGAGATTGTTAAAAAAGAAAATGATATAGGAAGCTTGTCCCTCCAAGTGAACTGCTATTTTATTTATGAATTGGTATATCCAAATGTGATATTGTTCGACTTTGTATTTCTGTTATTGTTATACAATGTTCTGTTAATTTTGATTTGTTTGTTAGATTATTTTAATTGTCTTTTTTTTCTACCTGCAACATTGATAACAACTATCAATGTTGGAAGATCTCTTTTGGAGTAGACTTTAGTTTCTCCCTTTGACAGACCAAGGGGTCTCAGTTGTCAGCTAAGGTCAAAGGTCAACCTCTGCTATGCAGCACTTACACACACACACACACACATACACACACACTCACACTCACACTCACAAACACACACATTCAGGGTGATGAATCGTGGCCAGGAGGCCTTGATTTTGGGACATCATCCAATATCAGGCCTTGTGGAAAAAGACGAGACGATACACATACTCATATATATATATATATACACACACACACACACACACACACACACACACACACACACACACACACACACACACACACACACACACACACACACACACAGTTGTTTTATTTTCTGTTTTTCTGTTTCCTAGTCCCATTTTTTAGTCTTAAGTACTATACTCCTACATTAATAATTACCTTTACCTAATTACCTTTACGCTGTGTACAACTTGACATTAATCCGTAACAACTACGTTTTAACCAGCTTTATCGTATTATCTTGTGTGAACTTTTATAAAAAGTATCATATGAAGTCACGTGGGTACGTCGAGCAAGATGGCGGCACACTAGTGGAGCTCTGCTCGCCCACCAATATTTACTCAATTTTTCTCACAATTCCCCACATTTTTTCTGGTAACATCAGCTTTCTAATAACTTCGGAACAATTGGGAGGCTATTCGTACCGCAATGGCAACTTCTAAGTATTTTAAAGACAAGACATGTCGACCAGGAAAAGCCCGCCTCCGAACAACGACTCGGAAACCCTCGGCTCTTCGCTACGAGAGAGCGACCAAACTGTCTCAAACATGGATGGTCTTTTTGCTGAGATCACCAAAATGAGTACCACGCTACAGGGGGTTGCCGCAGATATAATAACTATCAAACAAACAACCTCTGAACTGAAGGTTACGGTGAGCGGGATACAGGAAAAGTTGGAAGAAACAGAGGGGCGTATCCTCCATCTGGAGGGCACGACAGAGCGGCTCATAAGTAACAGGGAACACGATGAAAAAAGGATGGATGCTATGTGGAACCGAATGCAGATGCTTGAAAATCACAGCAAGAGAAATAACGTGCGACTGGTGGGGCTGAGAGAAACCTACGGGACGAACGGCACAATGGAGGGCTGTGTGAAAAGAGTACTCGGCGAGGGGCTCGGAATTGACGTGAACGGTGAATTTGAAATCGAAAGAGCTCATCGCTCGCTCGCTCCCCTGCCCAATGACGGCCAGCCACCTAGACCAGTGCTAATCAGATTCCTACGACAGTCTGCCAGGGATAAAGCAGTGAAAGCGGCAAGAGAAAAGCGCAGGTTCGAATGGGAAGGCACCCGACTCTCCATGTTCCCAGATATGACACAGGAGCTTGCTGAGAAAAGAAAAACTTTCACAACGGCGAAGAGAGCGCTGCAGCAGCTCAACGTCAGATATACCCTGGCCCATCCCGCATCCCTGCGATTCACGTGGAAGGGGAAGAATAAAAGTTTCACAAGCACCAAAGAGGCAGAGAAGGATTAACTCTAATACAGAATGAGCTGAACGGCTATGTATGACCGAGTGGTTTTGCACTGCGAAGATGGACTTGGTCTATAATACTGACCATAAAGAAGTAGGGAAGCTGATTCAAGAGGGGTCAATGCCTTAAAGAGGTGGGTTTGAGCTTTGATTCTGTGCAGCCTGAGCAACAGAGCCTCAGAGTGTACCTCATCTGGCTGGGTGTACGGTACCCCACTGACCCGATCGCCAGGGTTTATTTTATTTTATCTATTTTCATTTTTTCATTCTGTTCGTTTTATATGGCTGGAGGAAAGCCAGAGGCCCCACGTGTCTTGTGGGTTTCTTTTGAGTTTTGTGTTCTCTTTCTGTTTTTTTTCTTATATGTTTTCCTTTCTGGAAGTGTTATAGCTTACAATGTTATGATGTGTGTTAAGCTACGTTTGGTGATGACAGATAAAAGAGCAAATGACGCTTATGAGACATGGCAATTACTAGAGGCACATATGGGGGACGTAACTAATATTGAGATAAAACTTAGTCTTACAGGCATAGTCTGTTATTCACACGTGGAACATGTCTAGGTACCTTGTTCAATGCATAAGCTGGAATATCAACGGATGTGGGAACCCTATTAAGAGAAGGAAGGTGCTGACTTATCTGAAGCATAATAAGATCGACATAGCTTTTCTACAGGAAACGCACTTTAAAGAAGGAGAAGCACTGAAATTGAAGCGGAGTTGGGTTGGACATGTTTTCCATAGCTCATTTTCCAGTAAGCAGAATGGAGTTATACTATTAATAAATAAAAATTTAGGTTTTACTTTACTCAAAGAAGTCAAAGATAAAGAAGGCAGAATGGTGTGTATACAAGCACTGATTAATGGGTCCAAGACAATACTGTGCAATATCTATGCTCCAAATAAAGGTGATCCACACTTTTTCCATGAGGTGAATAAGATTTTGGGAGACATGGAAGGTCAAATAATTTTGGCAGGGGACTTTAATCAAGTCTTGGATCCCTGTCTAGATAGAAGCACATTTAGGGGCCCTGATTGACTTATATACTGACGCAGAGAAAAAAGGTAGATGGAGAATGAATGCGTCGTTATTACAAGATGAGAACTTTTCACTACTGTTGAAGGCGGATATTAAATCTTTCTTTGAAATCAATGCTGGCACCACTGATACAAGAGCAATGGAATGGGAGGCGTCTAAGGCTTATATCAGAGGGAAAATTATAGCACAGTCAACTAAAAAGAAAAAAGAGTATATAAAAAAGTTAATGGATTTGGAAAATGCGATCAAATGTCAGGAAATGGAACTGTCTAAACATTTTCGAATACGCTATATCAACATCTATGTAAGCTTAAGTTCCAGCTGCAGGAAATCTATAATAAAAAGCAGAATATGCTTTATTTAGGCTTGGGACGACATTCTATGAAGGAGGGGAGAAAACTGGCAAACTACTTGCTAGACAATTAAAGCAACAAGACTCTCATAATGTGATACCAGCAATTAAAAAAGGCAATACATTAGTTTCCTCAACAAAAGAAATAAATGGAGTCCTACGACAGTTTTATAAAGAATTATATACATCGGATATTAATCCCCAACAGGGTGAACTGACGGACTTCTTCGCTAGCATTAATATGCCTAAACTGTCAACTGAACATGTTGAGTTGCTGGACAGCCCGATAACAGAGACTGAAATCAGGAAGGCTGTTTCATGCATGAAAGCAGGGAAAGCACCTGGCATGGATGGATTCCCGGTGGAATATTACAAGCAATATATAGACCGATATTAAAAGGTGTATATAATGAGGCATTCACATTAGGATCTCTCCCTCCAACCTTCTATGAGGCCTTGATATCCGTAATTCCTAAAAAAGACAGGGATACAGCAGATCCTGCAAATTATAGACCTCTGAGTTTAATTAACCTGGATTGTAAAATCTTAACCAAGATTTTGGCATTACGTCTGGAAAGTGCCTTACCAAGCATCATACACCCTGACCAAGTGGGATTTATGAAAAACAGGTCATCCACAATATGAGAAGACTCCTACACTTGATGTGGTCCAGTAGGTCGGGAATGGATCCGGTCGTTGCCCTCTCGCTTGATGCTGAGAAGGCATTTGACCGGGTCCAGTGGGAATTCTTGTTTTCAGCTTTATCACATTTTGGATTCGGACAAACATTTATTAATTGGATCAAAACATTATATAAAAGTCCAAAGGCAGCAGTGATAACCAATGGTTTAATATCTCCTCTAATCAATCTCACTAGAGGGACTCGCCAAGGCTGCCCCCTATCCCCATTATTGTTCAATATCGTATTGGAGCCTCTGGCTATTTCTATAAGAAGGAATGGAAATATTAAGGGGGTGGATGGAGGCGGGAAAGAGATAAATTGCTATTGTACGCGGACGACATTTTGATGCTGGTAAAAGACCCATTGAGTTCTATACCCCACTTAATGGACACAATAAAATCATATTCCAAATTATCAGGATACAAGATTAATTGGACAAAGTCAGAAGGTATGGCTATTTCGGGATTATGTAATTCAACCTCAGTCTCACAGTTTGGGTTTAAATGGGTTCCAAAAGGGATGAAATATCTGGGAATAAAACTAAGCCAGGATGTTGAGGAAATACCGGCAATAAACTTTGAACCAGTACTACAAAAAATAAAAACAAATCTAGATAAATGGTGTAAACTCAGGCTTACATTATGGGGAAAGGTTAACGTTATAAAAATGGTGGTATCACCACAATTCAATTACATACTTATGATGGTACCAGTTACTACTTCTCCTCAGATTTTCAAACGATATGACACAATAATTAAAGACTTCTTGTGGGAGGGGAAAAGGCCTAGAATTAAGCTTAGCAAAATGTGCTCACCTAGAGATAAAGGAGGACTGGGACTGCCAGACCCAAGATTGTATTGTATCTCCTTTGAAATGGCCAAAATGGCCAAGCATTGGACTAAAGATAATAAATTAGATTGGGTTACTATTGAAAATAAGTTGGCTTCTCCATTCTCGCCTATAGATAGACTCTCTCAGTCCTCGTCGGATTTCTTCAATCCTATCATGTCACACTCCAAAGAAATTTGGACTAAAATACATAAGATGTTTAAACTTTCACACCATAAGCAATCCTACTCCCCTCTATGGTATAACTCCATAATTAAAATTGGGAAGACATCAGTATTTTGGAAAAAATGGCATGATAATGGTATATGTAACATTGCTGATCTTTTTGAACAGGACCTGTTTGTGTCATACTCTGACTTAACTAAAAATACAAGCTCAAGGGAAAGATCATTTTTGGAAGTACCTACAAATCAGGAGCTGTATTTCCACCAAGATTCAGTTCACAGTCGGAAACCCCATCTTGGACTATTTCACACAACCCAAGGAGTGCCATCGAGCTTCTGTATTCTATAAAACAACCAACCAACTACTCGGCAACAACTGTAATAACCTAAAAGTTATATGGGAGAAAGACCTAGGATGTATAATGGAGGACAGGGAATGGCTGAAGATAGTATCTGACAATGGTAAATACATAAGGGAAGTGAAAGGGAAATTCACCCAATATAAAATAATGCACAGATATTATTGGACACCTTTAAGATTATACAGAATGGGAGTAATG